>NW_010130300.1:59606-116024 GCF_000699245.1 Pterocles gutturalis
AGATTCTAAAATGGCTTTTAGCCATAGAAACACTGTACAAAAAGAAAATAACCTTTAATTGTTTTCTTCTAGAAGATCTGCCACATCCAGGAAATGTGATCTTCCCTTCTCCTCCTGGAAAATGGGTGAAGTTCAGAAATAAAATCCAAGCTTGGACCCATCTCTAATTTCCATTTGTCTATTCTCAAACAATTTGTCTGTACATGGAAGGAAACAACAAAAATCTGTGTGTGCATGTGAAAGCAACCATGGACGTTATCCGAGTGTAACAAGGAAAAGGCAACAGGAAGATCCGTTCCTGTAGTAATTACTGTCTGCTGTAACTGTAATTTTGAGTTTTCAAAACTTGGAACCTGCAATAAGCCCTTACATGCTTTCTTCAAGGCTTTTCTGTGTCCAACAACTTCTCTTCTGAATTGCCTTCATAAATTCCAATTCCTCCACAGCCTTGTTACTGACTTTCAGGGAAAATACTCTATGCCCAAGAGCCAAATTTTCTTATGCAGCTCCAAGACTGTTCCTCATTCTGTGTTGTTACCTCCCCTACTGCAAGAACGTTTTTTCTCCTGGGAAGAATTTTATTTCTTTACTTAACAACACCCTCCTGTGCACGTCAGCGTGTTTCCTCTCACCCTCCTTCAGTCACATTGACTCCTAGAAACTAGACTCACAAAACTCCTAGAAAAGGTGAAGTGTTGTATGTGTTAATGAAAGGCTGATTAGGAATTGACTGCTAATGGCATAGATGCTGCATCCTATATTGCCGTGGGATTTTCTACCAACTATCAAGCCAGAACACATGTGCACAGGTAGCAAATATACCATGGAGAGGCACTTGTGCACCTCACTATTAGCCTGAAACAGATTTTCCAGCATCTGAGCAGTGACCCGTTAATAGCTTACATAATGAAAAACTGCACTGAAATGAGTCAGTGTGCTTGGCAAATTCAAATTATTAACCATGAGAAAGCGCTTCAAGTGGATCAAGGGAGAAACACATACCCCAGGGAACATTAAATAGAGAAGTCTTATTAGTGATGAGTAGACAGGTGCAACCTTCCTCTAGAAATGGCGGGATGGACCCCTTCATTTCCCATAGAAAAATTCTCTCTGAAAGACTAGGTCCCACCATTCACAACAGAAGACATGCTGGACTCTTGACATCCTTTCCCAGGTATCTACTTGCCAGAAGGGAACTCCACAAGAAATAAGTAGGAGGAGAAAGCACATGGCTCCTACGACTGCAGACTCACCACTGTGCAAACACAGCAGGAGCAGGCAGAGATTAAGAGCAATCCATATAGAGATCCATACTATACATGATGTGATAACGAAAGACTGGGGCCCTCTGGGGAGGCACTCCAACAGGTCTGCAGCCTAACTGGGCTTCACTAAGTGGTGGCCACGGTGCTGGAAGTTGGACCAAAAGTAAAACAGTCAAATGAGTTTTTCACTCAAAAAACCCAAAAAAATCCTGACGCTACAGACAAATCATTCCAGTTAACAGTGTCACCAGAAAGAAACTGAAAAACAAAACTCAGAAAAGTCTACACGGGGCTGCCACTGTTCCTCTTGAGCAGCTTCTCAATTAGTGGTGACAACTCATGGCCAATACATGCACATGGGGTGGTAGCTGGATATTGCAACAGTGGTCTCGTACCAGCTTGAAATATTCAGAGAGGTAACCACACCACACTTTCAGAAAGCTTGGTCTAAACATTCTGACCATCTTAACAAGATATTTCAAACACTTGATTAATTTTTTTAAAGGGTGAAGATATGCAAGACAAAAATGCAGGTTTCCATTGACCCAAACCACTATTTATTATGTTCTGCATGGAAATGCAAAACAATGTAGATTGCAGGTGAACTCAAAATGGTTTTGTTTTTTTTTAAAGCATGGCTTAACAAGTTTTCTGCAAAGTTAATTGTTTGCATTGTGGTACAAAGGCTCAGAGCACACAAACAGCATATTTTGTTCTATGTGAAACAGCTTAAATCTTGGGCTTTCCATGGACAGAGACACCAGGATATGCTGAAGTTGCCTGAAGAACTTACATGTTTCATATTTTCAGTGATCCTCAACTTCTGTTCGAGATTCTCAGCCCTTGGCTTTTCCTAGAGATATGACATGTACTTAGCATCTCCCCATATTTCATTTTTATGAAGTTGGAGTGACTGCTTTGATATAAAATATGCAATTTCTTCTCATAAAAGGCCAATACAAGGGCCATTTGACAGGACAGGATGTTGCACTAATGTTTGAGATCCCTATCTCTGCAAGCAAGTCTGATGCTATACACAATGCTCACTTGGCTTCATTTCCTTATCTATTTTATGTGCATGAACAGCTGGAGATGGACGTATAGAGGCTTTAACCTTCCGCGGCACATTTTAAAAAGTACACAACCAAAATCTATGCAGCTGTGAATGCCAGAAAGCCATCTGTATACAAGTTAATTGCTTTCGGTTTGAACAGTTTCCATTTTTATCCTGCCATCTACATTTGCACCTATTCAGTGGTTCATTTTGGACTCAGCAGGGGAACATGAGCCACGTTCCAACCCAGCTCTTCCATCTTCCAGACCTGCTTTGCTGCAAGCCTTCCCTCAAAACCATTCCCTCCCTTTAGCATTTTTTTTCCTATTTGTCTCAGAAACCAACCGAGTAAACCTAAGGAATGCTATTTTCACTAGCACTTCTGTGGAGTGAATTACCAAGCTGAGTGGATGACAGGAGCAAAGCATGAGTTTATTTTCTGGTTTCCCAACCCCACTTACTTTCCAGTGACAAACTCAAGCTGTCTAGAAGCAGCAAATTCAGCCCCGAGCAGAAGGAATGGCAATGTCAGCCTATGAAGCACCTTTAACTGATTGCTTTGAAAAACAACCTGTTTTTCAGGAAAAGCTGTTCCTTCTGTTCATTAAATCTATAGATACATATATGTATGCATGTATAGTAAATTAATAATGCAAATCATACTCCAAAGATATCTCTAACATCTACTTAAAACCTTGCTACTAATTACAGATGTGATTCAGACCAGTGATGTATTTCTAATTAGCAAAAATAATCAGTCCTGTTTTCCTTGGAGGAAACAAGTGTGGCTTAACTAGCAAAAATACAACTCTAGTTAACACTAAATACTTCTGCTTTGTACCTTCTAAACAGGTTTTGTTAGCCCTAGCAGATCTTTATTAATGACCCCGTGAAAGCATCAAGATTGTTTAAGTAAATATACTATCTTCTTCATGTATCATCACCTGTAAATCTCACCTCAGAATGCAGTTTCTGTCAGATTGTGTGCGAAGATGGAAATTGTTTCATAGTCAGGCTTAAGCTTGCAGTATTTACAGAAACCAAAATAAATGCATAGACACGCTACGAAAGAAACACACACAGCAACATGGCTTCACTAAGGGCAAATCTTGCCTGAAGAACTGGGTGGCCTTCTACAACAAGGTTACAGCATACATGGATAAGGGAAGAGCAACTGACATTATCTACCTGGACTTCTGCAAAGCATTTGACAGTGTCCCGTACAACATCCCTGTCTCTAAATTGGAGAGACATGGATTTGACGGAAGGACCACTCAGGGGATAAGGAACTGGCTGGATGGTCACACTCAAAGAGCTGCAATCAATGGCTAGATGTCCAAGAGGAGACCGGTGACAAGTGGTGTTCCACAGGGGTCGGTACTGGGACCAGTGTTGTTTAACATCTTTGTTGGAGACATGGGCAGTGGGATTGAGTGCACCCTCAGCAAGTTTGCCATTAACACCAAACGGTGTGGTGTGGTGTGGTGTGGTGGACACACTGGAGGGAAGGGATGCCATCCAGAGGGACCTTGACAGGCTTGAGAGGGAGGCCAATGCAAACCTCATTAAATTTAACAAGGCCAAGTGCAAGGTCCTGCATGTGGGTTGAGGCAATCCCAAGTACCAATATAGGCCAGTTGGAGAATGGATTGAGAGCAGCCCTGAAGAGAAGGACTTGGAGCTGTTGATTGATGAGAAGCTCAACATGACCTGGCCATGTGCGCTTGCAGGCCAGAAGGCCAACCAGATCCTGCGCTGCATCAAGAGAAGGGTCACCAGCAGGTCCAGGGAGGTGATTCTCCCCCTCTGCTCTGCTCTCATGAGACCCCACCAGGAGAACTGCATCCAGATCTGGGGCCCGCAACATATAAAGGACATGGACCTGTCAGAGCAAGTCCAGAGCGCCACGAAAATGACCAGAGGGCTGGAGCACTTCTCATACAAGGACAGGCTGAGAGAGTTGGGGTTGTTAAGCCTGAAGAAGTGAAGCCACCAGGGAGACCTAATAGCAGCCTACCAGTACATAAAGGGGGCCTACAGGAGAGATGGGGAGGCACTATTTATCAGGGAGTTTAGTGACAGGACGAGCAGTAACAGCTTCAAGCTGAAAGAAGGTAGATTTAGATTAGGTATTAGGAAGAAATTTTTTACTGTGAGGGTGGTGAGACACTGGAACAGGTTGCCCAGAGAAGCTGTGGATGCCCCATCCCTGGAGGTGTTCAAGGCCAGGCTGGATGAGGCTTTCAGCAACCTGGTCTAGAGAGAGGCGTCCCTGCCCATGGCAGGGGGTTTGGAACTTGATAATCTTTAAGGTCCCTTCCAACGCTAACCATTCTATGATTCTATGATCTACAGAAAGCATCACTGAATAAAGCAGCACCATGTCATCCAAATCTGTCCCTTTATAAATATATAGAGTAAGTCTTTTAAACATTGCTTGTTAGCTGTAGGAATAATAACGACAAAATAACTCTGCATTAGTCACTGTGGTGTTCTAAGAACAACTAAACTAAGACACTACTTATCATGACCTTTCCCATTTACTTTACAGTTACTGGTCAAAAGTACAGTGTCACCTTGTTGGACATGCATAATCAACTTCATTTTCTATTCTAATTGAGAATTGGAGCTGTTAATATGAAGAAACACTAAAAAGAAGCTGCTCCACTGAACTTGCTCTGTCTAACTACCTGGTGTTAGGTTTTGTGACAAAAAAACACTCTCCATGACCCCAGGGGATCAATGGTAGGGGGGACCCATATAATCTCCTGCCCCATTCCCCTTAAGCCCTTCGCACGAGCCATCCCTTCTGCCTCACACAGGGTGCCTGGAGGCACTGTGGCAGCCAGAGGAGACATGGGCCCTGACCCTCCAAAGGAGCTTCAGCCTTCAGGACTGGGGGCAACACCCATCACCAGAATCCATGGGAGAGGCTCTTTGGATCACCCTATAGCCTGACAGGGGTCACAGCCTGGGAGCATAGGGCACACTGTGGGGTGCAGAGTAAGAGAATTTTGGGATTGCATAAGACCTATGGGTCTTCACCAAGGGTGAAGTGAGGGGGTGACTTGGTGAGGAACAACCATGGAAAAACTACGATAAGGGGATAAAAGAGGTCAATCGCATGTGAACAGACAGCTGATCACTGCACTTGTCTGGCCATGCCCTGCCCTGATCAGGTCAGTCTGTCCTGTCCCCGCATTAAACACCATTTCTAACTCTTCTGCCTAGCCAGGGGTTCTCTCCAAGGTGCAGGGGCTGGGGGCTCTGAGTGCAGCAGCTGGAGCGAGACCAGCAGTCGCAGAGCACCCTGTGCCTGGGGTACCAGCACCTGGAACGCACGAAGGTGTGTGCATTACTGTGTGAGTGCTAGCAAACACCAAGCCGGACTAGCCGGCAAGTCAGTGAACTGGCCTGGGAGCCCGCTGTGTCCTCAAGGGTGAGGCCACCACAGGAGGTGGCTATCCCAGGGACCAGGGGAGACCCAGTCAGCTGTAGGAGAAACTGGGGGCCTGGGGGTGGACTGGGAGTCTTGTGTGTCTCTGGTGGTGAGGCACCATGGGAGAGAGAGGATCCAGGACGAGCTACCAGATGAACTGCATGTACAAGGCCAGCTGCTGAGGCGTCTGTAAGTCTGCACATGTGTCCATGTCCGTGTGTCAGGGAGTCTGTACCTGCAGCTGGACTGGAGCAGAGGCTTTCACAGCTCATATGTCCAGGTGCCAGCAACAGAGGAGACTGGACATCTATGGACAAACGCTAGGGACAGTGACTGTCTAAGCCCAGCTGCTGGAGAGATTCATACTGTACATACATACACATTACACACTCCCCACTAACAGGTCTTAATCCTGAGAGCCAGACAGGGGAGCAGGATGCGGTCATTGCTGCTGTTCATGTTTGCATGGGTACTGAGCATGTCTGTTGATCTGTGTGACTGGCTATGTATATAATGTATATAAATTGTATATATGTTGCATACGTGTGTGTTTGTGTGTGTGCCTGCGAGCACACTACTGTAGGAATACAGCCCCGCCTCGCTGCAGTTTGGTCCTGGGGACATGAAGCTGTGTCAGCCTCATCTCAACTGGGCTGCTGGATTCAGCCTCCCCGTAACATTTGGAAGTTCTCAAAAGATGTATTATCCATCATGTAGGAATTAACATCTATTTGGAAATAAAGTGGTGTGACAGAACTGGCAATTCACAGCCAGCTGCTGTGTTTGTGATCCTCTCACAGTAGCTGTGGCGTAGACACAAAGCCCAGACTGAAAGATTGTCATGGCAGCCTCTGATGGATCTTTTGTTTAGAAATATCCAAATGATTTTGGGGAGGTCAAAATGGATATTAGTTGCCTAGCGTCTGTTCTTGCGGTCTTGTGTCATTTACCATGTCTACGCACAACAGCGCAATCTTCTAATCAGCATCAAAAAGGAAAGTAAAGTTTCAGGTCATACCACTGCATCACAGCACCAACTTGTACTTTACATATTTTTCTCAGTTAAAACAATGCTTCAGAATATAGAGATATATAAGAAAATATGCTCTCCTACGTAAGAATACTGGACTACTTTAACACAATGTATGTCTTATTCCACCTCTCCTGCCTCTTATCTGCAGTAACAGGGAAATTTAAGAGCCACAGCTCATCAGGGTCTAAATATTTAGGGGCAACTCAAAGACAGACAATCTGATCCACCTCACAACAGTCTTACACTTCACCTTCTTTAACAGAGCTACTTCTATTTTGTACCAAAACAAGATCAGCATCAGGTCCCTGGTTTCCAGCAGCAAAATGTCCCACAGCACCAAGACAATGTTAGAAAGTGCCCTATATCACACAAACTTGAGGCAATCAAAGTCCTCCTGCTAAGCAAACAATAAATGACCAGGGAGGATTACAGCTGTTAGCTTCATGTTTGATGTTTCCACTGTACGGAAGAAACTTTTTTTTTTGGACAGTACCCGATAGGCATCCCCCCAGGACAGGAGGGGAGATATTCCCACACCATGGAAAACAACAGCACTGGCTGAATAAGGGGAGACTTACAAAGACATCACGAATTAGTAGAAAACTAGTTTGGAAAGATAAGATATTAAACAATTTCTGTGGGGAATAAGAACACTGGAGATTATTTACTTTGCTTTAATTACTTTGGCACACTGCTAGATTAGTTTTTGTACGCCACTAGATTTTCATACCATCATTTTACAAATGCAAAGAAGCGAGTCCATGTTCTGAATACTTAAAGTTCACCATATCCATATTATCTTGTCCTGTGCTGGAGTTTCTGTCATTCAATTCACAAATAAATAAGAGCTTTACAGCTTCACTTTAAAAAATATTATTATTATTACAGTGATGCAAGCAGCAATGTTAATTTCCAGGTATGTCTTTCTGGCTTGCCTAGCATCTATCTCCATGTGTTTTGACAAGAATCCACTGTTAATATACCCAATATCAAAACAAGGAAAATCATCAAGTTTCACTGCTTTCAGTCTAGATCACATTAGGTCATCCTCCACTCTCCTGGAGCACTTTACTTTGATGGAAAACTGATAATAAGCCAATTTCCAGAGGGTTATAACTTATAAAAACACAGTGTAACGTTCGAAAGAAGTTTCCCTGAAGGCTTTATGAAGTGTTTAATAGGCTCTACAGTTACGGACCATATTACTGCACAACACTAATAAAATAGCAGTTTTAGACTCTCCATTAAGTAGAGGACAAAGAAACCTGTGACTGAAAAAAAAAAAAAGCCACTTGTCCCACTGTTTTGATACTAATACGAGATTTATGAGAGCCTGATTCAATATGCTGAAATAACAGGAAAGAGTCAAGGAGAAAATATCTTTACAAACTATTTTAAGAATGCCATTTACAAGAAATCCAAATCTTTCCTGTCTTGAAAAGAGCTGTCCATACCCAAAACAAGTGCAAACAATACCATTTCAATGCATCTAAACAAGCAACAGTCTATTCAAGAAACAAAGCTTTGTTAACAACAGGATTTTGATCTGAAATTTCCTCAAACTAATTTGCCACACTTTGTTTCACATAAGGAGGTTTGGCCACAAGTACTGTTAAAGAGCTTTGGACTCCCCTGCAGCACTGACAGACCATGGATTTTACTTTTTTTTCCTCCGTGTGTACAGCATCTAAGACAGTAAGACCCATTATCACAGTTCCTCCACAAACAAGACAATCCCCAAAATAATGAATATTATGATAATCATGAAATAAATACTGACCAAACAGCAAATACCCATGCAGTCATAAACGAGCTAAATTGTAGCATACCCCATATATGCTTGAAGGATTACTCCACGCAACATGACAACAGACTTAATTTAAAGCCAGCTGGGAGAAATTAGAAGGCTCAGGTTAATTATTCCATTACAGCTGGGCTGGTGGCACGAAAAACAGACCAACAGAGAAGAATTTGGAGATAAGCAACCACAGTTTCAGCTTGTCTCCTCCCTATTCCTTGTCCGCTCTCAGGCAAGCACCACGACAGGGCTCTTCACTAAGCAAAGAGGCCACTTCAGAAGTCCCTCTCTTCTGATAGCTCGACTCTTTGCTCCACTCATTGCTGTACTTCCCATGCCTGATTCCCAACAAACCTGTCCTTCACAGCACAAAATGCATTATAAAAGTGGCAATTTGTAAAGAAGACATTGACGAAGATGGTCCATTGTCAAGGAAAACAAAACAGCAAAGGCAGAGAAAGGCTCTCAGATATAAGCATTTATGGGGTTCTTCAAAAATGTGAGTTTTGCAGCATTCGGTGATAGAAATATGAAACAAAATGACAAGAAAAGTGGGAAAGAATGATCTCAGAAAGGTGGTCATATACATAGTTTTTAGATATATTCCTTTATATTTGAGTATCAGGACTCTGAAAATGATAGTTATATATTACTCAGAAGATAACATTTGCTGTAAACATGCAAATATTTGTTTGACCTGATATGTAGGAAACAGGTATCTTACCAGAGACATATTTAAATTTTGATGTAAAAGGATCCAAAATCTTCAGATGGAAAGGATTCACATTTGGATACTATGACAGGGCATAGTTTCCAGAAAAGTTCAAGAACTCAAAAGAAGATTAGAAATACCTTTTTTTTTTTTTTTTTTTAATGAGAGCTACAAGACAAAGAGTATCCAGTATGCATAAAGCTCCTTCCAAGTAGGAAAATGAGCAGGTCACAGAATCACAGAATGTTAGAGCTTGGAAGGGACCTCGAAAGATCATCTAGTCCAATCCCCCTGCCGGAGCAGGAACAAGGTCTTCCTGAAGAAATCAGCAGACCGGTTACCAAGATACTTCCTTGCTAAGACAGTGTAAAACTCAGCTACCAGTCAGGCATCTCTTAAATGGCTGTGATCTATGAAGGGGACCAAACCCTGGCTGATGTACCTGGTCCTGTGACTATGCATACAGATATATATAGGGCATCCAACGGTTTGAATACAATCTACCACTTAATATCTCCCAGGAAGCACGTGCATTCTGGACCTCAACTGGTCAGAGGCTCGGGGATAAAACAGACAAGTCAAAGACCAGGGAAAAATTAAAGGGAATATCCTTTTCCAGGAACTTGGAAACAAAAAGGAGGAAAAGGTCTCTGAAGCTGGACATCTGCTAAGACCAGGGAGCTGTAGGTTTGTGTGCTTTTTCATATTTGAGTAATAAATTCTGTGCCAAAACCAAGGGCTTGCAGCAGGCTCAAAGACAGCATAAATTATTGTCTTCTCTGACAAGGCATTAGTTTGCAAGGCTTTCCAGAAGGCAGCCTAAAGGTTCTGGATACCTGCAACTTCATCACTTAGAAGAAAATGGCATCCATGTTTAAGGTGAAATTTAAAGTCTCTATTATCTTTAATTTAAATTTGCAAACCTGGGTATTATCTTTAATTTAAATTTGCAAACCTGGGTGCCAAAGGGGTTTAGTTTGGTCAGCAGACTCTCCAGATTCCTTGAATATGCACATTAGCCAGCAGCCTCCTCACCTTTCTAGCCGAGCTTCATGATGCTCTAGTGAAATGGTGTCCTGTCTGCCATCAGGTCTGGTGGCAGAGGCAGAATTGAGTCCTTCTGTTGACAACAAATGATCCAGAGTTGGATAAGAGTTGCCAAGGAGAGCATAGCAATTTCTCTTTGCTAATCCCAACAGCAGCACTGACTCTGATTAGCTCTCAGAGGAATCTAGTTAAAGATCATGTCCTCCAAGCTGAACAGAAGAAATCAACAACAGGTGATATTGTACTTTTGGTGAGATAAAACTTCAAGGGAAGCGCTCTTTTCCCTCTCTTACGTCATGCTGATGTAGATATATAGACAGATGGATATAACACGTTACTGTAAATTTCCATTTGATATTATTTTCATGTTTATTTACAAAAAAAGATTCAAAATTCCTGTAGCATTAATTTTAAGTTCTACATATAGTATTTTAGAGAAACTTCAAAATCATACAATAATATACATCCTCTACAAACAAACAAAAGCACACAACAGCAATCTATAATTCTCGACCGAACTATTTCACAAAGGGCTATCCTTCAAAGTAAATGTATGTTACATTCGAGGATTTCTTTTGCACTTTTTAAAATAAAAAGTTTTTTTTTAAAGCTGCATCATATAATACTTTTGTCTCAGAAACAAATGAATTTCTGGAGAAAATTACATACAAGATGAGGTTAAGGAACTCATTTTTTTCCAACCTTAAGAAGAAAGCATTAAGGAGAGATTTTACTTCTCTCTATATCTACCTAACAGGAGGGTTTAGAGAAGACAAAGCCAAACTATTTGCAAAGATGCGCAGTGATAACACAAAACCAACAAACACACTTTACAGTAGGAGACATTCTGACTGAATGTAACAGGAAAAAAATTGCCATAAGAGTGGTCATACAGTGGAATGTACACCCACAGAAGTTAGAATGTCCATCCTTGGAGATGCTCAAAATCCAACTGGACAATGCTCTGAGCAACTTGATCTAGTTGGTCCTAATTTGAGCAGCGGCTGGAACAGATGGCCTTCAGAGATCCATTCCAGCCTAAAATAGTTCTGATTCTATGATTCTGTGAGTGGAAAAAAAGAAACTTGTAGAGAAAAAGCTGTTCAGAGCCTGATCTCTTGTGATAACTCTTTCTCACCAAAAAAAAAAAAAAAAAAAAAAGTAAAAATTTGCACATTTGTAAAGATTTGTACAAAATGTACAGCAGTTTAATGCTGCTAATACCCTTCTGCATCTAATGTAATAGAAACATACCTCTATTGCATAAATCATACATGAGAGAACATTAGGTCTTTAAATAACATAGTGAACACCAGAGATCACACAGGAAAGTCATCCTTCAGGCTGTTACTAATGGGAATCAAAACCGCAGTGTGCATCCTCCCACTAATTCCATTTGATTAGACTTGTCATAAGCACACGCAGGCCCGTTGAGCCATGAAAAGGGAAAGGCCTCACTCTGCACATCTCTTCCTAGCATTGGTGAACTAAGCAGTTCAAAGAGAAAAATGACACAATTTCACAACTTGAGACTCCCAACTGATGGCCAACATCCAAGACTGAGATGGAGCCTTTGAAACTAAAAGTTTGGGTGTTAGAAATGAGCAAAAGGGTAGGACTTTATCCATATAAGAAAGGAGATAAAGGCACATTAAAATTATTTCAACATCAGGTCCAGAAAAGAACATGAAATATATATTTGCCAATAGTTTATAATTTCACTTCTGTTTTATCTAACTTTCAAGAAGCATCCTCCACTTAGAATAACTTGGCACTACACAAAGGGCCTGAATGCTGCTGAGTCTGGCTGTGGTCCCACCTCGCCATCATGGAGGTCCATGCTCAAGGCCTTACTCCCATCTTTAGACGGTAACATCAGAGAAGTAACTCCAGCTGTTTTAAATGTCAGCATTGTTAGCTACTTCACTGCTATTGACAATATATATAGTGGTATTTCCCATATGTCTGCTGGCAGGCCAAAAGTCACAGCTGCCAAAACCGCACGGTTCAAACCCTCCCAGCACAGTGGAATTTCTTTAGCATAACACCCGCTTCTCCTAAGATCAAGCAAACCTAAAGTCTGGCACCATGACCTCATCAGAACAATGTTAAATCAATTTATTCAAATGGGAACTAAACACTTGGAGATCAAGTATCTTAGCTGCAGCACCATATCTTATATCTGTGAAACCCTGGTACCACAAAATTCTAAAACAAGACATAATTCTCAGTTTGCCACATCAAAGCATAGCTGATTTCTAAACCCTTGATGAAGAAGCCAGTTTGAGCACAAGGAGTCTGGGTTAAGAGTTGCAGGGCTCTTATTTGCGCTGTCACAAGTGCTGACTGAAATTATATGTGCTGAAATGGAACGCAAAGATCAAAGAAATAAGTTTTACAATGAAATTTGAAAGACGGCGTTCCAGTCCTGTACAGCAATACACAAAGTAGCTGGGAAAATCTCACCTCCAACACAAACAGGCTCCATCTTAGGAGCACCACGGAGCAGAAACACAGTGGATGACACCATCTTACCATGACCACAACTGCTGTCAGTGCCACCAACCCAGCAAACAGTGAAAGAACTTGCTAGGCCTATAAATAAAAAGACTTTTAACTCTTCCTATTTCTGATAAGACATTTTTTGCTATTTTGACTTTGAAGATGCTGAAGAATTTGGCTTCCTTAGCAAGCTGGTAGCACTGTGTAAACAAACTGATAGGAGTGGAACTTATCTCCTGAAAAAGAAGAAAGCATCTTTACACCCTGATTGATTACATTAACTGAATTTAAGTCAGGATTGGTGTGGGTCCGAGAGAAATAACACATCTTGTGGGGATGTATGAAGAGGAATGACGTTGAGAAGGGTCTAAAAGCTACCTGAAATAAACTAATTAAGAAAAGAATAGTGAATGACTCTACTGAAGTTCTATACATTTACAATATAGTATCGGAAACAAAGTGGAGAAGCCAGATATCTAAAAAACTTACTGTTTAATTGGAGTAACAGAGACTTGGATAACCTACATGTCTAAAATAACAATGTAAAGAGGTACTGCTCTTTCAAAAGGACTGGCAATGGGAAAAGTGTGCTGTATTGTGCATAAAGAACATATACAATTGATGTAGTTCCAGGCCATAAAAAAACTCAGATCTTGGGGAAAATTCTATGTAATGATTACAAAGTAAGAGCAGAAAAAAGCAGGGACACTCCCATGGTGGGCATCTATTGCAAACCACCAAGCCAGGGAAATTAGGGTGAAAAGAGTTTTCAAACAACTGGAAGAATCATGCAGAGTACACAAATGGAATAATGTGTATTTTAACTACTCCCACATCTGGGAGTAGTTGGGAAAGAAACACATCAGGACATTTTGTTCAGCAAAAATTCAGAATAAACTGAAGTGAGCTTTTGATATAGAAGTTAAAGAGATCAGCTAGTAAAGGGAGGAGGGGAACAGGAAGGCTCTGCTAATGTCACTGTAAAATAACAGAGTTCATAATCCTGAGCACACAAAACCACAAAACAGCAAAGCATTTTTCAACAGCAGGCTTATATAAATTATTAAAATACTAACATGGATGCTGTCTAGTTGAAGAAACACTGAGAAAACAATCACTGCAATCACAAAGGAGCAGCATATTGAGTAAAGCTCCACAGGGTTCTGTTTCAGGTCCAATGCTATTCAATATTTATATCAATGGCTTCAACAGTGGAATAGAAGGTGTGTTTATGAAATTCACAGATGATACTGAGCTCTAAGAGACTTCAAGTATCTTGGAAGGCAGGATGAGAATTCAAAATGATATGGGTAAATTGGAGAGATGGAATGGGATTCAGGTCCAGATTGTAAACAAATTATTTTTACAGTTAATGGAGGACAAGTTAATACAGTCATTGGTGTTTGGAGACTCTAATAAGACTCTTCAGCTGACCCTCAGTAAGATACATCCAATTGGCCAGGCTCCATTGATTAGACTGGGAATTTAGTGACCTGGCAAACATACGATGTACATTTAGGCGCCTACATTCAGAAGTTTATAACCTGAAGCTGGATACAATCTACAGTTTGAGGGCTGCATATGAGTCAATTAGTAGGAACACATGCAAGATACTTGGGTGTCTTGATAATTAGTTGTATAATGAACTATATAAATAATGAACTGTATAAATGCAGGAGGAGGAACTGCTTTTTCAGTTGCATTTCTGTAGGAGAGGATCTCAAGTAAAGAATAACCTTACTGTTGCATAAACATAAAACACCATAACAGAATTACGGCATTATAGGCAGTGAGGCATGTGAAGAAATCTTCTCTAAACAGAGCTGTCTTAAGTTCAGTTTTGGACATCACACTCCAAGAAAGATGCAAAACAACTGGAGAGAGAGATTTCTAGAAAACATAACCTATGAGGAAACACAGAGTGAGGATTGTTTAAGTATTAAGAAGGACACCAAGAAGTAACTCTGTAGAAAGTTGTCATATACCAAAATGGCTGCTGAAAATAGGAGGAGACATCCATGGAAGATGGGGTGATAAGTAATTTGTTCAAATTGCAGCAAGGAAGATTTTTACTTTTTAACAGTAAGAACAGTGCAACACTGGAATAGAAGGTTTTTGAGAACAACGAGAGATCTGCCAGAATATAACTGATCCTGGCTTGGGGTACCAGAATAGCCTAGGAGACCTCTGAATGTGTTTTCCATGAGTGGTCTCACAGGTCAATAAAATTCAGAGTTGCCCATCGCTGGGTCAGATGCACATTCATGCGTGCCAGTGATCTTCAGTAACTCCCAGTGCCTGTTCACAGAGGAACATCCATCAGATTGATTTTTTTTCCCCAGCAGCTTGTAAGGGTTAGAACTTGTGGCAGACACGCAGTGACAGCTACATCTCCACACAGTATGCCCTCTTGGTGTCCCAATGCAGACCTCCAGAACCATTAGCAACAGCAAAGGAGATGGGTGGAGCTCCACTGAGCTCCCTTATGCCTTATTGCAAAGGTAGAGAAGAAATGCGATGACTACTGGTCAAAATGATACCCACATGGCAGGTCCTTTCTTCTCACTCATGAGGAACTCTGAAGTGAGACTGTAACAATTAAATAGTGAGATCCTGGACCAAATACCTTGCTGCTGCAGTTCACTTCCTTCACTAAAGCTACAATGGTTGAATAATCTAGCTCCCCTTATTTTAAGGCAGACACTACTATTAATTCAGTGGTAATGTTTAGATCTCAGATGTCTTTTATTGGAGGGATGCACAAGAAAGACTGAAGTTTCAAATCTAACTTTATTGCACCAAAGTACGTTACACTTCATTTTTCCAGGATTTTCACAGTTAAATATATCGGTCTACTGCAAGCAAGTGATGCATGTAAGATAAGTAAGAAGTGAGAAAACTCTTACAGAGTTCCCACAATAACCACACTTCACTGACAAACAAAAGCTGTCAAAAGACAAAGTTTGAGTATTTTCATGATTACTAACAAACTTACCAAAAAAAAAAAAAATAAACCCACCCGGTAAATTATCTTTTTTGTGTTATCCACTAGAAGTACTTTAAATTTTACTGCAGGTGTCCACACTATGCTTGCATGGGTAATAAAGACTTCAGAAAGGAACTGAGTCCAATTAGCCAGAGTTGCTATTTTTGCCAAATAACTGCCCTGAAGTAAAACTGTAGAACAAACTCAGCTATTTAACAACAGAAAATACAAATATCACCATAAAAATTTTACCTAGTCGTAAAGCCAAGGGGAATGCTCAAACATGAAATAACAGCTTTAGTAATGTTTTTAAAAGTTGCCATATTTTACACAGACAGCTTCTGAGGAAACCATCCTAACAAACCTCATCTGGTCTTCATAAACCCTCTTGGATGCACTTTCAAGAACATCTGAAAAAAATACTCAGTTAAATTTTCACACAATATAGAAAGATGACCACATGCTGAAAGATCCAGATTAAACAGAGTGCTGAGATAACTGAACTTGTCCTCACACCAACTGTTTATAAAATGAAGGACCTAATAATTTACTCTCTTTTTTTCTGTATGAGCAAAAACTTTAAAGGGTCTTCAAAATTTATATTTCATACTGGCAAACAGGGTCTTCTTCATTAACCTTATTTATTTTAAATTATTCACCACACTTCAAACGCTCCAGGATACTCCTGCTGATGTTAAGTGGCTGAAATTTATACAGCTCCATATAAAGACATTGAAATGCCTCATTAACTCTTTTTTCTCCCCAGGAATGTTCTCTCCAACAGCTATATATGTATCTATACATGTCTCTCTACCTATATATAGTTGAGACTTTATTTTCAGTTTTCTTAGAATTAATTCAGTTCATTAACTTCTGAACACAAGCCCCTACAAGCCACGTTAAGTCCTTGCTTAGCCAGTTTGATGAAACTTGTGCACTAAGAACACAACAGGAGGTCACTGTTCAGGTGAATTTCATCACCTTATCATAGTGGTAAGGTCTTGCTGTGAAAATGTGAAGTAACATTTCAATCTCAATCAACCATTCAGTGTAGTTTCTTCTTCATTCCGCAGTCATACGTTTCCAGACAGGACATATTGGATGATCCAGATAAAGGTCCTGATAAAAAAGTCCTGAGAACGAAGAGGAGGAGACAGGCCTCTCATGATAAAGAGAGGAAGAATAACTTTGCAAACAGGCTTGTTACTAAGCAGAGAAAGATTTAAACTAGATTCATGAGGGGACGGTATCTAAATAAGTGTGTGAGGAAGCAGTGCAGATAAAGGGGAAGTACATTGGAGAAGGCCATGAAACGGAGGGTGCTCAGACCTCAAGCAGCTGTACACCATCGCACAGAGCTTGAGCAATAAACAGGCAGAACTGGAAGTTTGTGTGCGGTAGCAGAGCTATGGCATGATCAGAATCACAGATCTGGGATAGCATACATGACCAGAGTATGGTCACGGATTGTAGGCTGTTTGAGAAGGACAGAGACAAAAAGAAAAGGGAGTTGTGTTTTCTGTAAAAAAGTTCCTTGAATGCACAATGCTCAAGCGAGCAATTAAAACATCTCACAAATGTACATCAGTGAAAGCTGGACTGACCTGAAGCAGTATTATCTTAGAGCAGGAAATTGGACTACAAGCCTCCAGAGGTACCCTTCAGCTAGCATTTCTATGAAGCTATGGGGAAACTCAGTCTGTTGATTTTGCCAGCAAAATACATGGATTTTAAGCTTTTTCTCTTTTTGTTTTTTTGTTGTTTTTTTTTTCTTTTTTTCTTTTGTCTCTTTGTTTCCTAATTTTATATATTACCCAACCTCTGAACGTAGGACTGAATCATTTTGGTTGTACTGCAGGTGAGTTCAGCCAGAAGGAAAAACAGGATGCTAAGCCACCTGGAGATACCTCCTTGTTCAAAGCTGAGATTAGTCGCACAGAGGGAAAGGTCTGGCAGAAAGCCAAAAATGACAGCTTTAGCCTACTGATGGTCCCCTGCAGACTGTAAGTTTTCAGCTCTCCTTTCAGACCATATTCAAAGGGCCCTTTCATACTGTTCTGCAATACAGGGTCTGGCCTTTCACAGCATTCACTCATAATTCAAAATGCCTGGTACAAAAAAATTGACACAAAGCAAATACATACAATAAAATAAATGTCTCTGCATAACCCTTCTGAATCAAAGACTCCAGTTATTCAACTTTTCTAATTAAAAACTGTATTATATTAACCATTATACTATTAAAGCAGAACTCATCAAAACAAATAAAAAAATAGCTGTATAAAGAATGTGCAATATTATATTCTTTATCGAAGGCATGGGTTTTTTTCTACTCACTAACTCAAAAAGTTACCTTATCTTCCACAAATTACTAAGATTTGGCATAAATTCTGGTTTGGGTTTGGAGGAGTTTTTTTTTTCCAGAATTTTTATGCTTTCATTCTTATTTATTGATAAAAAATCTTTTAAAAGCATCACTGGAAACATCACTTAGGATTTTCTCAACATACTGAGCTGCCATTTTACGAATTAGAGTACTGAACAGAATTTACTTCCTTAGTCTATCCATGATCAAGTCTGGGACTGCAACAAATGGCTAATCTTATGTCCCAAGTTATTACTCTACGTATTTGTTTTCAGATGTCACTTGAGACCACCTACATAAAAAAATCTCTTAGATTTAAGTCTCACACAGCAAAATAAATTCTCTGAGCAACTGAAACAATAATAAGTTTGTTTTTTAACATAAATTCTTTTCCAAACACACTTTTTTAATGTACATTGTCAGTTCTTCTGCCCTCTTAATTTCAACAGCTTTGTGCCAGTTTACGTAAGCTAACAATCTAGATCCTAGAAATTAGTGAAATCTAAAAGAATAAAGTGAATTCTAATGTACTCCTTGTCTTCCTGAATACATCTGAAATCCCAGGCGAAGCTGTGCTCTCTTCCCTATTCTTGGAAGTTTGCATCGCAGAAATCATCGCTCAAGAAAAGAAAGAACAAGTGTTCATCACCCCTAAAAAAAATAATATATTTACTTAGCTACCAATATGATTTACACCAAAGTTCCATCTATGGTTATTTGCAGTACAGGATGATCTGGAGAGAACTTCATTTTTTTGATTCTCATGGTTGTCTTCAAAAAGTTAAAGGTTATTCTCACTTAAAATACAGCACCCCAACAAGTTTGTCATCTTCTGATAGAGTCATCATTGCTCCCTAAAGCACATTCTACTCCAAATCAGTTTTCAGCAGTCTTTTAAAAGTTTCCCAATCCAAATGTGTTCTGCAATTAAGTCAGCTGTCTTTGAAAGTTTTCTCCAAATATACTATATCTTAGGCTCTTGCATTGTAGACACATGATAAAATATACATGAAACCTTCATGGATATTTTTTCATGAAAGTCCATCTTAATTCAACAAATGCCAAATTTCAAGTGGCCTCCTCCTTCCCCATGAACTTCCTGTGGGGAACTCAAAGCAGCTTTGTCCTTCATCTCCTCCCATCCATGCCTTATCTCTGCACATCAGCTAACAAAAATTCCCAGTGGATCCATAAATTTACCACTTCTGCTCTTGGCTTGCCTTCTACTGTTCCCATTAAGCCCTCTTCCTCCAACATTAACATCCCCCTTGTAGTCCTTCTCCCTCTTCCTCCACCATGAGATGTCTTGCTCAAGACCAGAATGAGTAAAATAAAGCAGATAACGTCTTCCCCTATCTCAGCTCTCCATATCCTCCTCAAATCACTCTGGAAAATATCACTGTCTCCCCAATCATGAGAACCACAACATGGATGATATTTTCAACTCGGATACTCCCTCAAATCCCAGTTGTGTGTCAGTTCAGTGGATTCATTCTACATAACCTCCCTATGATACACCTTCTCCTATCCATGCACACAGCTTGTGTTCCTGGCCAAAGCTCTCATCATTACATCATTACAGGCATCCTCTCCTCTATACTTGACACACACAATCTTATCTGTTGCAAAGGTTGTTTTCCTTTGTCATTCACTTTAACCATGTCGCTCCTTTGGTGCATCCCATATAATTTGTTCTCACTTTTAAGGCTCTTTACTGCTCATCTCACACCTGATGTGTTTTCTCACTTATTATGGTGATGTCAGCTCTTCCAATAATGCCAGCTTCCCCTGTCTACTAGCTAAACATTTCCAAGCAGAGTCCACTAAAATATGCATTGTCGAGATGCCTCCAAAACACTTTTTTTCTCAACGTGCTGAAAACTGTTGCTTATCATGCTGGTCAATACTGTCTCATCGTTCCCTTGTACTTCTCCAATCTGTCCATAGCCATCTGTTACGTCTTACCTCATACTTCTTTGGTTCCTTTCCTAAATGGCTTACATACATCTCTTGGTTTGTGTCCACATAAAGAGAGGGCCCTCAGTCACGATTCAGGTTCCTAGATAATAAGGCAAGTAAATACTATCGGCAGTCTATAAGACTTCATACACAGGAATAAGGAAATGAGGATTACTATGTTTGAGACACCAAGAAGCAACCAGATTATAGTGGTATCAAAAGGCAACACTGTTTTTGTTGATGCTCTTCTCAAAGTCAACCAAATAGTTTTCTTGGTGACATAAAAGAAAGAAATCCCTGAAATTCAGGCCAGAGCAAGAAAGTTCCATAATAGCTACACTGTACATGAAAAGTATTTTCTAAAATACATATACTGTACATATATACCCACATACACACATATATTTCTGTGGCTACATATACATATGTAATCTCAGAAAAACAAAACCTAATTTATTCAAAGTATACTCTTGCTTTACATTTCAGCATGTATCTTTTAAAGACACCAATACATTTTCAATTCTCAGAAAGTGCAAAATCATCTCTACATTTACTGTCATTTCAGATAAGCTCAGTTCCAGCTCAAGGAGAGAGCAGCAGTGATCCACCACTTATGAACCAGCAGAAAAGTAGGGATGTGAAAGAAATTTATGCCATAATTTCATACATGACTAATTTTAAAACATTCTTAACCAGATTAATCTCATTAATTGCACACTTGGCGTATCTTTCTTAAGGCAAGTAGTCTAATGACTGGTCAAGGACCTTGCAAGAATTACCAGACCTGAGTTTTACCTGCTTGCAAATGACGAGCAGACTATATGATCTTTAACTTTACCTCACTATCTCAGTTTTAACAATCCTATCTTACACCTGTGTATATTTGTAGGTCTTCTTCCCTCACTTGTCAGGCTGCACTGAACGTGTCACAGTCTGAGCCCAGGTCACTAAGCAGGAACAACACACACTACCAACATAAATTACATTTAATTGCACAAGGGCATGCTTACGTAGTAAAAGACAGCACGTACACTTAATTGGCTCTGTAAAACAGTTTAACTCTTTGCTTCATGAAGTAAATTCTCTGTCTATGAGGTAGTACGAAACCTTCCCATCTCCCCTTGTTAGTTCCTTCTAAATCACTATTTTATATATAAAAGAAAGGGGAAGAAGGCAACAAAATGGCAAGTGTCTAAGGGAAATGCAAACAGTCTGGAACAATAATGGAAATTAAAAGAGTGAGAATAGTAACAAAATGCTGGCAGGTTTGTGTTCTCCCTGGAGAACATCCAGCACAGAGCAAGAGTACTTGAAATACTAGGCTAAATCTTGCACTAAAAGCCTTTAATGTTGTAGAGGTTATAGGTCATTTTCTGACACAGTGTGCACTGCAGGCCACGCCTAACACACGTATGCCCAAATGAACTACTATGAAATATTCAAAACCCTGCTCCAAAAATACATAACCACCACATATAAGTGCCTCTGGTCAGACACATGCATCTTCAGCATTTACAGACCTACTCAAACATGCAGGTAGTTGATTCATTTCCCTACGTTTGATTGGAATCCCAAGAGAATGCCAGAAGTCAAATGGCTTTCAGACATAAAGTGTTTATTTTTGTTAAATCATTGCCATTGTGTTAAGCACTGTTTTTGGTGTAAAGTACATCAGCCATATTTATAAACAGAAAACAGAGATCAACTATATGTATTCTCAAAATTGGCTGATGATATCAAAGTAGCAAGGTACAGGCACAGGAAGAAGAATAACAAAGTTCAATTTGTTTTGAATTGAATAACTTTGCCAATCTCTGAAACTCATTTAGCAAAATGCTCTGGTCCGCCAAGTACACATCTAGATATGAAGTGGTTAAACATATTGGAAAGCATGACATTTAAGATTATTGTCTGGTAAAAAGATGACCTTTATGGAACAGTTACACAACAGAAGGTAGAGTCACTGAACAGAAAAAAAAAAAATTACCATACAATAGCAATGTAATTAATAACACACATTACCAGCATTTACAAAAGAGAAGCAAATAGTTGAATATGTACCATTCATTTTAACATGCTGTTTTCCTTAAAGAAGAATCAAAACTGGAGACAAACTGCATTTAACAGGAAACACTTATGTTATTGAAAATTACAGGGAAATAAAGCATGCCAATAAGGTTTTTTTTTAAATCATCTGAGTCAAAGAAAAATCCACATTCAAATATTAATAGTTCAACACAAATCCACAACAGCATGCAACTAGGCAAATGAAAGTAATAATACTACATTTGACACTGTCCTCAACTAACCCTATTATGCCTAAGGACTATAGCATGCATAATATACAATTATATAAATAAATTTATTAAATAAATATACTAATTATAAGACTCAATTTTCAACTTTAACTCCTGCTTTGCTTTTGTGAGTTTAGCCAAAGTTGCAATGCTGATTATAAGTACTTTTTCTGGTTAGATTTTTTGGAGCACAGAATAAAAGAAAAAAAAGACAAAAACAACACTGTACACATAAAAAAAGTGTTCTGCTGGAATCAACTGTGGGTTTAGGGACTTTTAATTCACAGTGAGCATATTCACAATAGATATATGTAGACAAAAAAGAGTGACATATAAAGATGGATGTATTTTTGGAGTAGATTTCTGGAAGACATGATGTCTACTCAGTAGACATCTGGAACCCAA
The DNA here is from genome assembly GCF_000699245.1 of Pterocles gutturalis. NCBI lineage: Eukaryota > Metazoa > Chordata > Aves > Pterocliformes > Pteroclidae > Pterocles > Pterocles gutturalis. The sequence goes on from NW_010130300.1 coordinate 82,469, forward strand.
CAACTTGGTTTTGAAACCCTCAGGAGTCCTTATTCTCCACTTTAAGGACAGGACTGTTTCTGTACAGAGTGCCATCTTCCATAAAAAGAGACAGAAAGCCTACCAGTGAGGACTGAGAAATCACCATTCTAAGCAGAAAGAAGTGTTTTTGGCAGAAACTGGAACCACCTGTATTTATTCTCTTGCTCACACTACTGCCAGTTGAGCTACAGAAGCATTAGGCTGGTCTATCCAAGGTCTTAGATAAACCCACACCTCCAAGGCATCAATAAAATAGTCAGCTCCAGCCTGAGAAACCTTCCCAAGTGCATCTTCATGTGAAGTTAATTCTGGCCAAAAGATTGTGTGTTTAAAATATGGCCTAAAATCTCTAATCGGACCTTGAAGAACACGCTTAAGGTGGTTTGCAACCTGAGGTACACCAGTGAGAGTGTACAGAACCAGCAAAATGCCTACATGTTTGCTGAACTGAGCTCCAAGTCACACCAAGCCCATAACTAAAAGAAGAAACATGACTTTGTTAATCCTTTTAACTTCTCACAAAAGCAGGTTTGAGTTTTGGTCTTCCCAGAAAAAACAAAACAAAACAAAACACCACCAACAACAACAATCCCAATCCACTGTTTATATAGATACATTTCCTCCTGACACTTCATTACAAAGACCCTAGAAAGGGCATGTGGTATTATTTGTAAGGTAGTATGTAGATGAGACCTGAGAATCTCAGGAGGCCAGGAGTGAGAATCTGGGGGTTCTTGGGCTTGTCTACAGGTGAGGCCTGATGGGCTTGCTCTCCCCTCATCCCTCCTCCTCATCCTCTACATGTGGTAGAAGAAACATTTCAAAATAACTGGACCCACACATCTGGCTTTCACCAGCTTCCCACTGAACTCACAGCTATGAACCACATTGGTCAACGTAGATAATTCCCCAAATTCTTTCCTAACATTTCATGGGCTGTTTTTTCATTCTCTTTGTGCATCACAGCAGCATTTTCAAACTTACACCAACTAATGTGGGTGAAATACTATGTTCACCTCCCCTGGCAGTCATTAATACATTACATTTGCAATCAGTCATGTAGCAGTTGCAGAAACTGCAAGGTTTCTTAGCTCCTCTAGACAAAGGAGCATGAGAAGAGGGCAGATGAACTTTCCCTGGCACAGCCTCTTTCAGTGCTTCCAGGTTGAGGAAACCTAAGCTGAGTGTTGAGAAACAACACCGTTTGCATTTCACTTCTCCCTTGGCAGCTGTATATTGAGGCCAAAATAAATTTGGAAGGCTGGGAGGTAGACGATGGAGATGAGTGACACATTGCAGAATAACTGCTTCTAGATATCACTGCGGATCTTACTTCAAAACTGTGGTGAAAGGGAGGAAATTATCTTTCAGTATGGAGAAATGTATTCCTCTAAAAGCTTTTTACTCTCCCTTCTGGCAGTCACGCCTCGTCAGTAGCTCCCCAGCCTGGTGCTGGAACTGTTCTCCCAAAAACATCATTTGCAGTAAAGAAAAAGTCACTGCCACCAGTCTCAAAACTGGCAAAAAAATTTAAGTTCCTACAGAATTGGTGGGGAGAGGACAGGGAGAGGTTTCTGATTCTCCTGAGATCACTGATGTACCATGAGATGGTTCTTGTGACCAACACCGTGAATCACTGTTCATAAATGTAACTTGTTTCTCAACAGCATGCTTACTACACCAAGTTCCCTCGTATTTACACAGGCTGGACACATCCATGAGTGCTAGGATTTTAATTTTTTTTCCCAAAATCCTCACAACTGTTACCCTTTTATCAAGACAGCTATACACACAACCCTGCATTTTTAGAAAATTTATCCTTCCAAATTTTAGTGGAACCACTGGCTAGGCTTTTGGATACAAGAAAAATAAAACAATATTCTGGATTCTACTTGATAGTCACATCTACCCCGGGCAGCCACAGAATGACATATGAGTGTGTCTGCAAAGCTGAGAAGGAAATGGTGCAGCCTTGTAAAAATTAGCAGTTGCTGACCCATAACTACTTTGCAATAGCAGTATTTTTCCACCTCATTAATGAAGTAGGATATAGACCTATGAGATACTGCACCAAAAAAAAAAAAAAAAAAAAAGTTAAATACAGCAAAGGCAGCTTCCTAAGCAAATTATCACTGCACTGTTATGGATGCCCTATCTAAAAACTTTGCAACAAACTGAAAGAATGCAAATGAAAACTTGTGTCAGGACTGGTAGACTTTCATTACTTTCTGTGTACATCCTTTCAGCAGCAACTTACTAAAAGGGCATTTTATTATAATTTGATGGGTCATTTTGTGTAGCTGTGGCACTTCAGTCAAAAATAACTCATTGAAGAAACAGCATGAGTAATAGAGCCACTTACCTCAGGAATAAATACATGCAGATTTTTTCCTATGGTAACTAACCACATCACAGAATAGTTCAAACTTTATTACACATGTATACAGTATACAGTATCACATCCTTAAATGTTGCTCAAGTTTGTGCTGTTTGATCAAAACTATCTGTAAGCACAGGATTTTTGATTGCTGTCTTTTCTTTAGAGTGGCTAACAGTACTCTCAGGAGCCATCATTATTAATTGCAAAAGTTTAAGTCTTTGAATTTAGGACCTTTACTAGTTCTGGGCATCAAATGTTTAAAGTATTGCGCATCTGCTGAAAATCTTGAACGGTGATTGACTTCTTACAAAACTTGCTTTGTGAAGACTGCAGGACACAGCTATACTAGTGCTGGATTGCACTCACATGCTCACCACTAGTACTGTCCTTCTCTGCGCAACTCCACAAGCTGCTTCTGTACACCAATGTCTCTTTGGTACTGTTCCTGCTATTTTCTGTCTCTGTAAGGACAGCTTCTCTGTCCTTTTGCCTCTTCAGGAAGGGTTTCTTTCCTTTCTGTATTGGGTCTCGCTGGGCTGGAGTTAACTCTCCCCATAGCAGCCCTCATAGTGCTGTACTTTGCACTTGTGGGTAGGATGGTGTTGGTAACCCACCCAGGTGTTGGCTGCTGCTGAGCAGTGCCCGCACAGCACCACGGCTGTCTCTCCAACACTCCCCAAAGGCCCGTAGGCTGGGGGTGGGCAAGAGGTTGGGAGGGGACACAGCCAGGACAGCTGACCCCAAATGACCAAAGGGATATCCTATATCATATGATGTCGTGCTCAGGAATAAAAGTTAAAAGAAAGGAGTAGGAGCAGGGGCATTCATTATTAAGGTGTTTGTCTTCTGAAGCAGCCGCTATGGGTACTGGGGTTCTGCTTCCCCTGAAAGTAGCTGGACATTGCCTGCTGATGGGAAGCAGATAATACATCTTTTTGCTTTGCTTACACATGCAGCCTTTGCTTTTCTTCATTAGACTGCCTTTATCTCAACCCATGATCTTTTAATCTTATTTTTTTCCCTTGTCCTGCTGAGAAGGGGGAGTGAGAGAGCAGCTGTATGGGCACCTGGGTGCCAGCCAAGATCAACCCACCACAACTTTCCTTTACTCTTCCTTATTTTTTAATGTCTTTGCTTCCCAAAACACCCAGAGCCCCTACTAAAAGTAGCTCCAACTTGTAAAATGGAAGCAACATGACTAGCAATCCTCTGCTGAAATTAATAAAGCTTCCCTAGGGACAAAAGGAGATGGTGGTGAGGAATCACCTTTCCAGAAGAAAATTTCCACTAATTAGTAAGTGAGTTTAATGGGCAATATTATCATTTAACAGTTAGACCAGATAGCTATTAAAATATAGTATCACATATTAAAACCTCTTACCAGCTAGTGCAATTTATTAACCTAAAAAAGGTGATTGCTACAGACTAACCATCAAATTTAAGATTTTGTTGTTGTTCTGCTGCTGTCAGCTGTGGACAGAAGGAGCATCAGCTGTAAAATTGACCACATGCAGCATCTTTCAAACTGTCAGCTTCATGTTGCTGGGAGACCTTGCTTCCCTCTAACTTCTTCCCCTTTAGTCTGGTTAAAAGAAAATAGACCCCTACTTTAGTAAGCCACACTATGGAAATAATGAATTTTGGAGACAAGTGAGGGTCTGTGCACTTATGCTTAGAAACTCCTGTTCATTCCTCTAACTTTGAAAACAGACTCATCAAGTTTAGCAGAATTGCCTTCATGCTTAAAATATCTGTACATGTGTTTATACATCTAAACTGTGTAGTGCTTTCAGGATATACAAAATTGATGTACAGCAAATCTTTTCTACACTTACTTAATGTTCTGACTTCCCAGAAAAAGTGCTAAGTAAAACGACAAAGCCCCAACTGCAACAAGAACAAATTCACCACTATAAAGTGATACAAATGATCAAAATAAAACAGTTCAATTAAAGGCAAACAAAACAGTGAACACACAAAAATAAATGAGGAAAGAATCGCCCTGGAAACAAAGTTCTTTCAGTTACAGTTATTTTGACCCCTTTATGATGCATATACATCGTAAATAATAATAATTAAAAAAACCTTGCAAATTGCCAGCTAAAGAAAGTTATATCAAAATATTTTTTCCATCCCTACTAAATGATCAAAATCACGTTTATAACACAGCACCATTCTGTTAATTTAAAAGAAAAACTTCATTAAAATAATTATAATATTCTAACTGCAGTTAATTAGAGAATCTTTTGAAATATAAAGTGGCTAACAAATAGTCTTCTACTAAAACAATAAACAGCTTTGTAAGTATATTCTGTACACAAACCCAAAAGCCCACTTCAAGGTCCATTTCCCATTTATTTTCTAGTATTCAGAAATGTTCATTCTGGGCTGAATCCAAGATGGCAAGAGCTGTCAATGGGCATATTTTAACTAAGTTTGCAGCACTTTAAATGAGATCCCATGCCTCTTGGTGCATGTTCAAATTCATATCTCTCCACTTGGACACCTCACTTGTGAATAGTGGCCAGAAATATCTTTTCCTCATTACTACCTGGCAGAATTTCACCTGCTCTACCCAAATGCAGACCTGACCACAGCGATCCATCCCACTGACACTTCCATGTTTTCTACTTATGGCTAACAATGGAAGCTACAGCTTGTAAAATATACACCCTTGCATCTCCAAACTGGAGATAGTGGATTTGCAGTGAGTAAAAATATATGTTATATAAATATATATATATATTTACATACATATATTTAAAAAACACCTTTGTGTTGCATGCTTTAAAATTCTTCCGTAACTGGTAGAGAATTAAGGTCTGACTATCCTATCACAAATTGTCTTCACACAGCACTAAACCCAATGTTTTTCACACTGATAAAACAGCTTAAAATACCTAACCTCAACCCGGTTTGCTGTGGTACTTCTACTGAAGAGAGCCAGAAAATCTGAGTACATAATTCTCTTATTTAAGAAGCAACACAAAATTCTTATTTGCCATAACAGAAGCCACAATCTCATAATCAGAAAGTTCACTTCCTTCTGCAACTGATCTCTCGGTGAGGAAACACGATCAGCGCATGATGGTTTCTGCACAGGGAGCAGAGAGCACGGCCCTAAAGCAGAGAGCCTTGTGTACGTGTCTAAACTGACACACCGAAGACATACGTATAGACAGACCTCATCTGTTACAAATGCACATGAGGAAGCTGCAGTCTGAACTCCATCCGGAAATCACATGTAAAGCTACACTACTCTATGTAAAGCCCCTCGAATTCAAGCCAGCAGAAAAAGAAATCTAGAGCTCGCTTTTAACCACAGACATAAATGTGTTCATGCCAGCCAGCCCAAATCAGTAACTGGCAGCCAGTAGCCTACAACAGCTGACATTTCTTTCTCTCTCTTCTCAAGTGGTTTGCAAAGATATGCTTGTGGGCAACCCACTGCAACAAGCCAGACTGCACCAAATGGAAATATGTGCTACTATGGTAAGATCCATCTTCACAAGAAACACTTGTAATCACGAAAAAAAAACCAATGGAAACAAGCAATCGTGACCAGTGTCCATGAGGACTCCAAAGAGGACACACAAAATGAACACCCTCTGGGTGAAGAGCGGGCAAAGTTGGAAAGCGGAGAGGAGGGGTGAGACCAGAAAGAAAGAAACTCCCTCTCTCTCTGCCAAACCCTCTACTTGTTTTAACAAACGAGCTATTAGCATCTCCAAATTATCTGGCCCGAGCTACAGCCAGCTCCCTTTCATCCAAGCCCGAGCCCCAGCCAAACATTAGGAAATTACCAGCGGGGTCCATCAGGAAGGCAGCAGGCCTGCATATCATCAGCACCACAGCATCAATGAACCCCAAGCTGCACTCTCCTTCAGCACCTTTGTCTATACATTCAATGCATGTGCCCATGGAAAGGAACCTGCTTACCTGACTGCAAAGCCTGGAGGCAAATAATTACCCACTGGGATTTCTCTGAAGGAACCAGGGATCAGAAAAAAAATAGAGATTCTTAACTACAATTCTAGGCACCCTTGCAAGAATTGTACAAGCACATTAAAGGACAGATCTGCATTACTCCTTGAATTATCATGAACATTAGCATGGTCTTTTCTAAGAGAAGTCCACAAAATAGGTAAGAACGGTCTCTATGGTTGCACTGTGCACAGGTGTGAACTTGTCTAGCATAGAACAAAGAAATTCAATTTCCCAAATACTGACAAATATCTTACTGTCACTTCCTAATCTCTTTGTCCCAGAAAGATAAAGTAGAGACAGGACAATTAATACTAATAGTACATCAGTTTACCTGTTAACCAAGTGATGGCAATAATCAACAAGGCATAGTAGAAATTATTTTTCCAAAGACTAAAAAAAATGAATATGAACACAGATCTTTTTTCACTACTTAAGCTTCTGCTCGCTTAGATACTCTCTTAGTTAGACACCTTGGTAAGGCCTCATAGACATTAAATGTGGCAACTTCCTACATTTCAGGAAAGTAAGAGAAAAAAATTGAAATATTCATAGGCACTGCAGTATTCCAACTGAGAACCTCAGATTTTCTAAATTACAAGGCAGTCAGCACTACTTAGCTGTAAAGCTGTATACTTTTTATGACACTGCAGACTACATAGGACCCAGGGCAAAAAAAGCCCTCACATTAAAAGCTATCAGATTAGTATAATAAGAGAAGAAAGCAAAGCTGCAGGAACGTTTGGGAGCTTTTAATTTTTTTTTTCTTTAAAGCATTTCAACTCCTCCAGCCAAAGTAAACACATCACAGATTAGTTCTCAGAAGTGCTCTCAGCCAAAAAGTAAGTTATTGCAATATAAGGAATGATACTGGGAGCTAAGCTAAGCTTTAATAGCCTCCATGGCATATAATAGATGTGGAGGGCTCCGAACACAGACACATGTTAAAGTTTTCAGACCACATAAAGACATGAAAAACATGGTAAACTAACTAGAATACCACTAAAGCATGCTTACTACCACTGTTGAATTAAAAATTTATTTTGATAGTTTTCACTCACACAATTCCTGTTGTAGAAGAGACCCCACATAAAATACAGCCCTCCTTGAACCCACTCAACTTTTTCCCTGTTGCTGAATCGCCACAGAAATGTGACACATGAGCATCTTGGGATACTCATCACAGCCAGGCAGCATCCTGTCATGTACAAATGACCAAAAAATTACAAGCCTCAGCAACTGAAAAATAGTGCCTTCTTTACAGAGAGATTTACAAGAGGGGAAAACAGGAAAAAGCTTTCACAAATTCATTTTAGTTTGGAACAGAGCTTAATATTTCATTTCTTAATATTGATTCTTAAAGAGATTTTCCAATTCTGCATCTTAACAATGCACCAGAATTGCTGTGCAGGACTACACCAATATCCTACTGCCAGAAATCAAATAACAAAGGAAAATACACTGAGGAAGCAGTTAAAGAATAATCTATTTACTTGAAGAGGAAACTCCTTTTAGATGTTCCACCCTCAGTCACAGTTCAAGCCTGATCCTGATGGCTCTCTGATCTCAGGGCACCCCTATCCCCCAGCCCATCCCTCCCGGGTCCTGGAGCTCAGCCAAGGGAGCTACCCTGTGAGCACAGGGCTGGCTGACAGCATCAGCCCCCTGCTGTCTCTTTCGGACTTCTACACTTCTGCCAGGCCAGCATAAAAGATGAGCCTGCTTTCCAGAAAGGTCCTGCTCTGCTTGTGACTAGGACAGAAGAAACTCCTACCAGATACAATGTACGTGGTAGAAAAGGTGCTCACTCAGCTCCAGTCATGTGAGAATGGCCTTCAAAGTCATTCTTAAATATCAGTGTAAAATGTATCCCAGAGGCAATTTTCTGCACCTTAAATTAAGACAGTTGATTCTATACCTACCTCCTAGCTGCCTACATTCATCAGAGAGCTCTGGGCCAGCAGTGTTTGTTTTCTAACCAATTTGTTTTCCCTTATGATTTTCTCTAACAAACTCTAAATTACTCAGAAATAACCTTGAGTTGATTTAACACCTGCTGGCAAATACAAAGGAGGACAGACACTTTAGAGGAAGGAGCTACCAGAGAGTGGACACAAGCTGCCTGGAGTCTGTCGTAGGGAGGTCCACCAGAGATACTGGGCCCTATGAATGTTACTAACTTGTAGCTAAACAATTTCCAGTTCCCATACTTGATATTACTTAGGAGGAACAGAAAGATGGCAAGAAGCATGGAAGGTATGTGCTCTGATCATACACCAATAGCATTATGCTTAGCAAATTCCACACACTAAAGTAATGCTTATTCTGTGTTTTATGTGGTGATTATATGAATTAATTGTTAATCGTATATGAGTACTGCTCTGCACATTTATAGTTAGTGAATAATATTCTTCAATAAAATATTAGTAGTTAAATGATCAAAAGTGTAATTTGCTTAACTTATAATAAAGTTGCTAATGAGCTTCTTTTAAAAAATTCCAATTCTTCACTGCAATATAAAATATATGCACAATACTGATCCCTCCATAGAATTACACCCAAATTCTTAACTCTACACGGAGCAAAGGTACTCTTTTTTTTTTTCATGTTTTCCCCTTTGAAGTGCTCCTTTGAGTGCACTCAAAAGGTAAGTTACATCTTTGGACTGAAGCAAATCAGTGACATGTCTTTCCTAACTCTTCCTCAAAATGGAGTCATCATTTCTTCCACTGGAGTTGGGCAGACCTAAAGCACCTGAACACGAGCATATAATTCTTCAGCCCTTAAAGTCACTCTTCAAAGTTGCCTAGCAAGTTTACAAGGAAGTAGTCACTTCACTGCTCAGGTTTCAACTGTCTTCTCTGCTCTGTACCTTCAAAGACCATCAGAAAGCATAAATTAGTTACAGCCAATCCCTTTTCTTTCTTGTTTCTACGTGCAATAGGCTCTGGACGGTTAGCATTTCTTCTAGACCCCCACCTGTTCCTTTTGTCAACACAGCTGAAGGTCGATCATTAGCTATCTCAGTTGTATAAGTAGTCCATCTACTTTCAAATTATTGACCAACAGTATATAGTTGGTAAAGAAAGGCTGGAGAGAAGGTGCAGTTCACCATTCGCACAGTATCAAAGAGAGATACCACTTAAACGTTGTTCCCAGCTGAAGGACGTGAACTGAGTACATAATCATCCTAGACTCTTTGTCCAGTCAATGCATAAAAATACGCATTTTTAGGAAATGTCAGCCATGCTAAGACCAAAATCTATACCTACAGATAGCAACCTATAAAGGTATCTGCCTCTTTTGTTCAAAGGAAAGTTGGGTGACGTATGTTTCTAGAATAGATGGCCTTGTTAAACACTTTAAGAGTTACCTGGGATGAATTCAGGCTACTTTCTCAAGATCCAAACTACCTCATTTTCTCAGCAACATCAAAGACATCAAGAGTATCTGGGACACATAACAGTATTGGTCGTGTAGTTTACTAAACATCTTAGAAACTGACACTTATGACAGTTTAAAAAAAAAAAAGTATGAAGGCTGTGACGACATCCTCACACACAGAGGCTCTCAGTTAATACACTGCCTCTTTTGCTGCCTCCTCCAGTTCCAAGAAATGGCAGTCTAGATTTTCATGCCCTGTTGGCTCTGCTGCACGCTGCAGATGCACAAGCAGATGATTGATGGGGTTTACACTATGGAAGCCCTACTTGGTGGCAAATGCACACGAGAAAGGATTCCAGATCTCTGAGCCACAGCAGGAACTAACAGGGTCTGTAGACCATTTGTTTCAGATTTACATTTAGTATATGACAAACACAACTATCCTTCTATCTGGTTCTTCCTTAGAAGAATAGTTTTGGTTTACCCATAAAGAAAGCATTTATTCTAATTCTTGGTGAAGAGGGTATTCACGACTAGGCAATATTTGGGAGGGATTCTGTGGGAAGCTTCCATGGAGGATAGAGGACCTAGTGAGTGCTCGGAGGTTTTCAAGAACGCTCTCCTGGAAGCACAAATCCAGGTTTTTTTCCCCCTTTAAAGGCAAGGGAAGCAGGTGGAGTAAGAATCCTCCTTAGCTTAACTGCAAGCTTCTGAGTCTGCTCAAAACCAAAAGAGACGCACACCAGAGACGGAAAAGTGGACAAATAGCTGTTGAGAACTACAAGAGCATTGCCAGAGCACGCAGAGATCAAGTTAGAAAAGAAAAAGTTCAGCTCAAATTGAAACTGGCCAGAGATGTCAAAAACCACAATAAAGGGTTCTTCACGTACATAAACAACAAGCAGAACCAGAAGAAAAATATTGGCCCACTGTTAAACAGGAGAAGTGAATTGGTCACCAACAATGCTGAAAAGGCAGATATTCTCAACACTTTCTTCACCTCTGTCTTTACCAGCACTGGTGGGGCCCAGGCCTTAGGAAAAAAACATCCAGGTTGATGCAAACACAGACCGACTGTCAGTGAAGGAAGAGTTGGATGTGAACTATTACAGGAGTTTGACCCCTACAAATCAATGGCCCCTGACAATATCCACCCAAGGGTGTTAAGGGAGCTGGCTGATGTCACTGTGAGGCCACTCTTCACAATCTTTGAGAAGTCGTGAAGATCGGGGGACATCCCAGAAGACTGGAAGAAGGCTAATGTCACCCCCATCTACAGAAGGGCTTAAAGGAGGACCTGGGAAATTGAAGTCCCATCAATCTTACTTCAACCCCTGTGAAAATTATGGAATGAATCCTCCTGGGAGCTATCACAAGTCACACAAAGCTTATAACAGGGACAAGCCATCATGGATTCACCAAGGGCAAATCGTGGCTGACAAATCTGATCTCCTTCTACAACAAAGTAACCTGCTCAGTTGATGTGGGGAGAGTGGTAGACATTGTCTACCTGAATTTCTCCAGTGTTTTTGATACAGTTTCCCCCAGCCTCCTCCTTGGGAAACCAAGGCATTACGGTCTAGACAAGTGGTCTGTGGGGTGGGTGGGGAACTGGCTGACAGGCCACACCCAGAGAGGGTGGTAAATAGCTCCTTTTCAAACTGGTCCCCCAGGGGTCAATACTGGGCCCAATGCTGTTTAATATCTTCATAAGTGATCTAGACGATGGGATCAAGTGTACCCTATAGTTTGCCAATTATATCAAACTGAGTGGAGAAGTAGACACTTCGCAAGGGAGAGCCACCATGTGGGAAGACCCAGATAGGCTGGAAGAGCAGGTTTACAAGAACCTTATGAAGTTCAACAAAGACAAACGTAAGGTCTTGCACCTGGGAAAATATAATCCAAGAGTGCAGCACAACTGGGATCTACCCAGCTGGGGAGAAGCTGTGTGGAAAGGGACCTGGGGGTCCTGGTGGACAACAACCTCAATATGAGCAAACAATGTGCTGCCGCAGCAAAGAAAGGTAACAGGATTCTGAGTTGCATCAACAAGGACAACATCAGCAGAGATAAAGAAGTCATTATCCCACTCTGCTCAGTGCTTGCCAGGCCACACCTGGAATATTGTGTTCAATTTTGTTATCTGTTATACAAAAAAGATGTGGACAGGCTGGAGAGGGTCTAGAGAAGGGCCACAAAGATGATCAAAGGAGTGGGAAGCCTGCCATACGAGGAAGGGCTGAGAAAACTGGGTTTGTTCAGCCTAAAGAAAAGAAGGCTATGGGGAGACCTTATCATCATGTTCCAGTATTTTAAAGGGTGGCTACAAAGAAGATGGAGACTCACTTTTCACAAGGAGTAACACGGAAAAGAGGAGGGGTAACGGGTACAAGATATGCCTGGGGACTTTCTGATTGGAGACAACAGAAAAATTTTTCACACTGAAAACAATCAGCCACTGAATAATCTGCCCAGGGAAGTGGTGGATTCCCCAAAATTGGACAATTTTAAGATTCAGCTGGACAGGGTGCTGGGCCATCTTGTCTAGACTGTGCTTTTGCCACAACAGGTTGGACTAAATGATCCTTGACATCCCTTCCAACCTGGTATTCTATGATTCTATGGTTAATATGAGCACGGATTCTCAATCTATACCATTCAAGACAGAATTTGCAGCAAAATTCCCTACCTTTTTCTAAGGGAATTGATCTGAACTGGACGGCATATTTCACACATTTTCAAAAAGCTTGTGCAGAGTTTCCCAGTTAGACGTGCAGAAAGCTGACTGCATTCAGGTCCCAATGCATTCAGCCAGGGTGTCCCTAAGCAGCGTTTAGTCGGCAGTGCTTGCTCCTTACCTGACCCATGTAGCACATGTTTTTTTGATAGCCCTCCCCTCCTTTATCTCTTCAAAGAAATGGGATCTGGGCACCCAAAGATACTAAAGACTCCATGCTAACTAAATCATTGTCCTTCCCAGGATTATGTTTTTATAGACACTCAGGATTCATAGTTCACTGCTAACACAATCAGTTTTACCTTACCTAGACTTGTATTTCTCTGCTTCCCTTTCCTAAAGTATGTTTACACTGAAACCAGAAACCTAGCAGGAATATGGGATCATTTTTTCCCCACATATGACTCTCTAGTGAACCACATCATGTTGCCCTGTCACCCATGTGGGGCACTTCCTTCCTCCTAGGCTGGACAGTCAACCAAAGCAAACTCCTTTCCTACAGAAGTCAGCCTAGCTTCCTGAAGCTCAGGAAGTTCCCCAGGGTCTTATTTATAAAATTTCTTTGTTCTGCTTCTGGAAAAATACTACATGTTCCCCCTGCTTTCCCTGCCAAGTAATTTGGCGGAAGCCTCTTTTCCTAAGACTCCAGCACCAGTTGTTCCCACTTCAGTGCGCACCATTGGGGCTAACAGTCATCTATCACTCCTGCTCCGGGCCCCAACAGCATATTGCCTGAGGCATCTCATGATAGCACAACTGAACCAGAATTCATAAACTGAATGCTGAGATTCCATAAATACAACAGTTTACAAACCAACTCTCACTCCTTGCTCAAGGAGTTTTTGAAAAATCAAGCAAGTCCATCAGCGAATCCACAAATCAGCAACTCCGAAATGAAAAAAGGTTTGTGTTCATAGCATGTAATTGTATCAATAGGAGAGTGAGCCAGAATCAAAAACACATGCTTTCTTGTAACAGGAGATACATTCTTGGGTTTTTCTACCCCACATGAAGGTGTACTGAACAGCCAAAAAAAAGTTAATGGCCAAATAAAAGCAGAACCTAGGCAAAACAGCAGGCGTGATCTAGTAATTACATCACCAGATCTCCTTCTCTGTATGCAGAAAGATTTAATCTAACTCAGCATTCAGTAGGTTTGGTCTAACCTTGAAATCAAACACAATCAGAGCCTGTCTTTCCTTCAGTTCTTCCTAAATCTCCCCAAATTAAGAGATCCTATTCCATTTTCAAATTTCCTGCATACAGTACCAATGGCACTATAAAGAAATACAATTACATATAAAATTAAACCAACTAGGCTATTCTTCATAAGGGAATTTTTTACCTCTTACTCTAAAGTGGCCTAAAATTCCTGTCAGATGCCACAATAAGATCTACACTTCTTTCTGGGAAGAAATTTCGCTGCACCAAGGCACAATAATCTTCTGTGATACGTATATGACAAACAAGTTTGTGCAGCCAAACAAATGAGACTGGAAATCAAATCTTAGTCAAAATGATACTCTTGTCACAATATAGCAGCAGTCTGAAGATACAAACTATACATTTTTTTTCCTCCCCTCGAATGTGTTTTTCTAAGAGCTTGTAAAAAAGGAACACCAACATTTTTGATGTAAAGAACATTGAAGATTCAGTCAAAACATCCAAAAATCTGACAACAAAAAATTTAAACAGGAAAATAAAATCTGTACTGCACACGGAGGAAAATATTTGGACTTCTAAGTTCTTATGAATGCTACTGAGTTTTTCCCAGCTTTTGCCAAAGGAACCTGTTGTACCTAACCAGGACTGGGGGGGACAGAGGGACAGAAATTGAAGTTTTGAGGCAAGAATTAAAGAGCTCAAGTTGGGAAAAGCATCATGAAAAAGGACTTTCCCTCTTCTTTCCTTCCTTCACTTATAAAATTCTGAGAATTGCTTTTTTGCAAGCAGTTACTTTCTACTGTGCACTCTTTTCATTGTCACTTTTAAGTCCCCTAGACACAAATCTATGGAAAATGAATCCTCAAGATGTATTTGAACAAATCCTCTCCAAAACGACAAACAGCAATTATCAATGACCTTTACAGAGAGAAGGATCATAACAGACATCCACTGGGATAATTCTCCCATTCATGTCATTTAAGGGAATGACACATAGAAGTGAAGTTTCACTATACATCTCTTTTCTGTCACTGTAATGACAACCCAGAGGAGTGTGTTGATCCTGCAAATGTTCTTATCCTGATCTTGTTTTTTCTGAAATGGAGGCTCAAATGTAGAAGTATGAATATTTTCCAACACTAGCTCCAACACTACTACATCTGCAGCTTAAACAAAAAAGTTTCTATGGCATAAGCAGTTAAGACAAAAACATCAAACAAGGTTCCATGAACTAAATAGCAAAGCTAAACAAAGAAACTCCACTACACCCAGGCAAGCTTCTTTGAAAGGAAAATGCTATCTATTCTAGAACCTGGGACTGTATTCTGACTTACTCCCAAAAATGGCAGAAGGAACTCTGTCACACAAAATTAAGTACTACCCATCTTGAAAACTACAAATCTGTTCTGGTTAGACATGTAGAGTAAACATTTTAGGACCTTTTATTTGGGAATACTTGGTGTGACCCGCAGACTGGCTGGGGGCTCCTCAAAGACCAATCTTTTCTTCAATCACACCGGACCTGTCCTCTGCTAGGAGCACAGGCTTGGCTTAAAGCAGTCTCACAGCTATCCTCAATTTGATCACTCTTTGCAAAGAATGGTCTGACAGTTCACCTACAGCAGAGAAGTTCTTGCTACATCTTTTCTCCTCATCTGAGATCCTCACTTAGTTTTTCTTGTTCCAGAAGAGAACCAAAGTACACCTAAAGCTCCCTATGACAGAATCTCAACTGGTCAGTTAATCTCCTTTAGGCCCCCTTACACTGCCCTTGGGCTAGGCTCTAGCTAAGGCATGTTGTGTACCTCATGTATTATTTTGTGTGTAAATACTAACTTTTGTTACAGGCCCTAATACAACATTACAGTTAGATTAAAAAAAAATAATAATAATAATAAAGTATTACAAACTATTTCAAATACAGTAGAAGGCTTGATGGCATCCACTGGACAAAATCCAGATACAGTTGCAATCAAAATCAATGCATTGACAGAAAGTTGCAGATCAAACTGAAATTGAAATCCTTGCCCGAAGAATGGAGGAAGGCACACACAAAGAAACCCTGCCAGTACACATGCCTTTACACAGAAAGGCCAGAAACCAAGCAATAAGCTTTTATAATTTCTCTTTTCAGTTCTAAATGGAGGCAGATATGATGACAAATACATGTTTCAGAAAGCTGAATGTGTTGTTATAGCAGAACACTATGGGATACCAAACGTTTCCCTTTCCACCTCCAATTACATAAAAATACCAATACTCAGGATTTCCCACATAAATGTCCTGTTTCATTTTTATAAGTCTGATTTTTTTTTTTATTCTTTGTGTCGTTGTGTATTTTTTGATCTCAACTATTTCCTCCCAGTGTTCTGTTTATGCTGGGATACATTTGGGGTTTTTTGGCCTTGGGGTATGGTACAAAGATCATCCTCTGAACAATCCCTGGCAGGAGACTGAAGCAAAGGAGGGTAAAATTTGTTTCACGGGAAAGCGCAAAGGGGACTTTAACATGGATTGGACACATGGCTGGCCGTCAAATGACATACGGCAAAAGCCATGCCACTGCACTGGTTCATTTTCTTTTTGACTCCTTGCTTATGCACTCACCTCAAACCATGAAATAAGGACATATTTCTATAATTCCTGATGGAGGTAAGCAAGATACAAGTTCTCACTGAGCCAAGTCAAGCATTTTGGTTTTTTTTTCACCCCAAGGAACACACTGTACATTTGGGGTGTACCTGCATAAGAGCTACAGCCACTGCATGTTTCAGGATCCTGTCTCCACAGACCAAAGACTTATATATGTGCTTTAAAATTTGAGCTGTCATTATTAGGAGCAAATGTGTTAGGTACAGTAGTGTTTTGAAAACTCTTTTTATACAGTTAAGTGATAAGAGTGGAGGGGTTTATATCCATCTTACAGAGATTTTCCAAATCATATTCTATTACCTCCAAATTCTATTACCTGCCAAAAAATCCCCAGCTGCCTCCCCTGAAAAGATGCATGTATAGATTTCCAAAACCACATAGGTGATGATACATGTGAATTGATGTTAAGGTAGAAAGAAAGCCTTCCAAGCCAAAACTACAAATAATTTCTACTACTGTGCAAGACAATGCTTGCATAAATCTTCCTACTATGCTCATCACTCTGCTGCAGTTACATGCATCCTGTTCTTAACATTATTGGGATTTAGAATTAATGACCCACTGAGATTTATAGGGCCAATTACATCTCTCAGCTTTACTACTTTGAGGGCCTATACAGCCTTAAACAGACATTAGAAGGTCACTTGGAAAACTCTCATAAAATTCGACAGACTTCAAATGAGCTCTTTGACTAAAATAAAATAAATTTTTTAAAAAAGAGAACTCTAAATATGAGATGCTTTAAAATAAAAAAATCGCACCTTTATCGATATTTCTGTAAAACTCACTGTGCATTTTGGTTGAGGGAACTGCTTAGTAGCATTTGTTGGTTGCATCCAGTTGAGTCCATTCGGGTTTTTTCTATCTCTTGCAAAAATGTTGATAAATACAACTGGATCTAGTACTGGTCATTATCCAGTGGGAAATGACAGAATAGTTTATGTGTATTAATGCAAGCATGACAGATAAGACTACTGAATGACATCTAGAGGGATTGCTCAGCATTCGTGGAACTGTGAGGAATTCACTTGGCAATGTCCCTAGTAAGTGAAAATTCCCTAAGTTAATATTGCCCAGTTGCAGTAACTGAGGCGACTGAAATAATCTTTGCTCGCAGACAGCATTGCACACAGATTGCTCAACGTAGACAATTCCATATGTTCTTGTGTTTCCTTTCCCCCTTTTCACAGGCATGGCTTTCTTTGAGCAACCCAAAGTGCTGAGAGTGATGCCAGTCATGGAACAGTAACCACATATGTTGCACAACAGAATAAAGTTTTGAAATGAGGGAAAAGCACAGCATTTTTTTTGTAAGAAACAGACTGACAGACAAACAGATATGATCAAAGAAATTCAGAACTCAAAACTGGTTTCTTCACTTAAGGATTTTTAATGAAGGGGGAAAAATGTCTAAGTAGATAGCTGGTCAAACTTCCGGCTGGCATGAGTTAAGCCATTCAAGTACACACAATTTATAACAGAAACACCAACAAGCACCTTTAACTAGAGCACCACTGGCAAATGCCACCACAATTAGGCTAGAAATGCTATGCTTTGAGTCATGAATAGGATGTGCTTGGCCTTATTTGCTATATATGATCATGCCATCCAAGCGCAGGCAGCAACATTTATTGAGAAATTCACTGAAAGATAACAACTGATTTAAAATGTGTTCATGTAAGTTTAGTTAAGGAGCAACTTCAGAGATTATTTTCAATTACTGAGATAAAATCACGGCTTCTCTCAGGAGGAAAAAAGGAAAGTTTTTTTTTATATACACTACATAGAGCATATGAAAGCTTTAAGAATAGCTTGATTTCACAAACAATATCAGCCTCCCACTAATATTTCTTAACTCTGCTTTTTCCTCCCTCAAGTCATTCTCCCAATTATTTTCAATATTTTCTTTGAATGATTAATAAAAGGCAGCTTTCCTGTTGCAGATAACAGGTTACAGAATTCCCTTTTACATTGAATAGATTTACCCCACTCTGAAGAACGCTAACGGGTGGTTTTATTTTCTTTCACCAAATCTGCAGGTCTCTGGCCAAGCATCGACTTTTTCTGCACAGAACTCCTCATTGATTTCAGAGAGCATGAGGGTGACAGCAGGACATAAGCACTAAGTTCCAGTCCTTCTAAACTTGCATGAGGATCTGCAGCTAATAAACCAGAAAGCCTCTGTCAAGTTGCATTAAAAAAAAAAAAAAAATTAAAAAAAAAAGCTTTACCAGCTTGTCTTGAAAGGCTGCAGATCTGGGAAACAGCCCCATCTTTAGCTCCTCCCAAATTCACTATCAAACAAGTCAGCATCCCTATCTAATAAGTAACACAAGGCATCCTCACCTGATGGAGAGGTCATACATCCACACTGTCTACTTTAGACATACAACTTTGCTATGACTTAAATTTGAAATTTCAGGGTTCCTGTACACTCAGCAGAGATATTCAGACACCTGGAGCAGGCAATTCAGAGCCCAAGGGGCTGCACTACATATACTGTGTAAATTCTTAATTCAGGCACTTACGTTACTTTTGGAGGTAAAACAGGAAAGTATATATAGCAGAACATTTAAGGCCTTACTAGACTGGGAAAAAAGCCCACCTTTGTAGAGAAAGTGCTGCCATCCCATCCATATGCCTTTAAAGACAAAACCAAAGTTTTTCTAGTCATAAACCATCACTAAATTATTGGCTGATCACCTGCTGTCTTGCATGCACATCAAGTTGTTTTTCCAGCAAGACTTGTTCACTTACATTGCCCAAATGAATGTCTCAAAATAAAATTTAAAAAAAAAAAAAAAGCAAGCCCATTGAAAATAACTCCCTAATCTGCCATCCTTTCAATAGAACTGAAGTGCTCTTCACACACATAGTACACAAGCATCTTGAATTAGCAGGGAACTATTTTTAAATACATGAAGGATAAGATACAAAATTAGTTTCATGGGGAATGAGAACCTCAGAGATTATTTACTTTCCCTTAATTACTTTGACTCACCACTCATTTAGCTTTCCAATAGTACTACCTATTTCACATTCAGATTTTCATACTAAAGACGTGAGTGTGTTTTTTGAGCATTTAAGATTATGGACCTTAATGATACATAACCACATTTCTCAAATTGACTTACCGACATAAAAGCTAACTACAGATACCATACGGTACAAACATTCCTTTCTTTGGAACAACTGCCTCAGAGTGGGGTTCCCTACATAAAAGCAAGCACCTTGCTTAGAGCATAAGCATAACAATTCTGACAACTGTACAAAACTATTACACTAGGTACAGGAAGCATCTTATATTACTGACCATATATAATGTAAGGAGCAAAACAAGGATTACTATTTACAAGTTATTTTTGAGAGCAAGGAACTCAGGTGACAGGATAGCCTACCTAAGTCCTAAGCCTGAGAGAGAAGCTCAAGCTTCTAAGCCTTCAAACAAGAGGAACTTAAGAGTGTCCATACAGCACTGCTGGGCTACATCCACTACCCAGCTTTACTTCGTATGACACAAGCACATTTCTGTCACTCGCATAGGATACAAAAAAAAAAAAAGTTAGACTAGATGAAATGGTATTCCAGAAAGAAAGCACTTGTGTTAAATTTCAAATATACAATTAAAGAAAAATGGTAATAAAATAACAGTCTAGATTCTTATCCCTGTAGAAATAAATTAATTTGGATCTTTATGACAGAGCCTCATAATATAAAAAAGTGGGAAAAGTAAATAGAAAGGATGAAGGGAGAAAAGAAAAGGAAAGTAATAAAGAGGACAGTGCATTAAAAAGAATATAGCAAGTCTGAAATATAAAGGAAATGGAGGCCACAGTAAAAAGACATGAGACAGACAAACACAAAGAGAAGGAGAAAGGAGGGTTAACAAAACAAAAGGAGAGAAGGTAGACAAAAAGGGCTAGAGGGAGGTAGACATACAGAAAAGAAGTTTAAAATTAAAGGAAAAAACCCCACACACACACCCCCAAAAAACAAACAAACAAAACAAAAACCCTACAAACAACCACACCTTGACATTCCTTCCCAAAAAATTACTCTAGAAACCAGAGGAAGGAAAGTAAGTGAAATTAATTTAATTGGCTAACGAAGCTTCATTCGATCCTGATGACAGCTCAGGGCTCAGTCCTGTCTCTGTCAAGCAGTGGGACTTTTTGCCAGAACTTCTCATCTCCCATGGGATTAGGGCTGATCTGAAGCAATGCTTGAATGGTTTTCTACACTTGAGCATCTGAGACACAGCATATCACAGCATCAGCTTTGGAATTTTTAGGATGACTAGTCTTTACTAAGAGAATTAAGAGGTACAAAAACCATGAGCAGCACATACTACTGCCACCATGTATCTGAAATTATGAGTTCTCTCATTAAGCAGAGTTATCAAACTATTTATTATGTTATAAAGTACTAATAATTTTTCTATCAGCTGTCAATGACTAATTTATAAAAAAACATATATATATGGGCTGTTAAAGCAATTAGCAAAGGAATCAGTATGAAATAATGTGGATTTTCTGAAGGCTTTCCAGAGAGACATGGTAAGAAAGAAGCTTTGGGTTCCACTTTCCACCAGTGAATATTGCACCGTTACAACAAAACAATCATTGCAGTTGAGAGAAAGGAGGAGAGACCCTGAAAAGAATTTCTAAAATTGCTTGTTAGAATATAATGAATATTAACAATAGACGGTACAAATTATCTTGAGAATTTACTATTGCTGGGGTTTGGATCCCTTCTTCTAGGCTGCTAAGGTTGCTAGGGAATTTCACAGTTAATGTTGTATTTCCATATGAATGGTTGAAGAAGGGGAAGGGTTTGCAAAACTGAATATTAAGTGTGGAGTTTTCTTTGTGCTTCTGAGAGGAAAATATGATGTTCTTGTAAAGCTGAAATAAGACACTTTCAAACTTACCTGTACATTATCAAAGTTTTTTAGAAGAAAGATTTACAGAGAAAGTGTTTAAAGAGGCACTGCGAGGAAGAACTTGCTTCTCTTACTACTGTCAGTAGCAATGTACCAGACTTGCCATTATAAACATTCGAAGGGCAACAAGTGGTCTATGAACCATAGCAGCTTTGTTTTGCTTTAACAGATAAACGCAACAAGTTTGTTTTGTTTTAAACAGATTATATGTCCATTTTTCATAGACCATTTGGAAAGCACATTGCTGTGGGCTTCCCAATGACAAATACACCGAGGCACCAGCAAGTGACAACACACTTTGTACTCCTTGACATGGATGAAAGAACTCAATTCAAATTTTCCTTTTTCTGTTAGGAAAGAGAAATGTCTAAGAAATATATTTTTTAGCCCTGCTTCCTGAGAATGAAGCTTAAACCATGTTCTGTCTGCATCTTCATCTGTTTCTCCTCCCTTCTCTTCACTAACTTTGGGTGACATTGGTCAGGAGCAACCAAAACTGACAGAAGGCAAACTCCCCTCATTTTCATGAAAATAAGTGGCCAAATAAAGGACAAAAATAATAAATGTCCCATGGTTTGAATGGTAGGTACTCAACCTTGTATCAGAAAATCCACAGAGCAATCACCACCAAAGGAGACCCTGCAGAAAACAAGGTGAGGTTGGCTCCATGCTCACACCACCACCATTTATCTGGTTATTCTCCCCATGTTTTAGTATTTAAAACATCCCAACTCAGGCAACTCTTATTTACTGCAAGCATACAGTAAATACAGACATACTTTCATTGGCAACTGCTGTGACAGTTGATCTTCACACCACAGTATTATCTTAATGAACTGTCTCTCAGCCCCAGGCTCTTTGTTCTCGTATAAGTGACCTACAGTTGGTCACCCTGGATCTTATACAAAGCATGACAAGCACAGAGGTTGTATAAGTTAATTGCACAGTGACTGCAAAAATAGCTTGCTTTCTTCCTTTCAGGAATGCAGTCTTTCTCTACTGAAAACAATTGGAGTTACACTGTAATTCAAGTTAATGATAGAACTGTATATCTGGATAACTGTCATTAGTTAATGTTACCACCACACAAGCTTGTCTGAATGGTACTTGACAACAAAATTCAAGTTAAACAGCCTCCTCCAGAATGAAGACAATATTGGATTAATTAGGTAACTTGCTATATGTTTAGAAAATGAAGATGAATACCCCTTTTATAAACATATTAAAAAACTACAGAATAAGAACCAGACTGCAATTTGTTATTGTAGTGTAACTCACGAATAGCTCTTGAATTACTCAAAATTTAAATCAGACCAGAATCTGTCCCCATACATCTTAAAAGAACATTTGACTCACTGCCCATGAGAAAAGGATGTAATCTCCATCAACACATAATGCACAGGAACCAATTAGTTTCCTAGGAGAGTTCAAATTTCTCTGCCAAAAGAACTCATATTCTGGTACTCCTAACATATTGTTATTTTTATTCATCTACATGCTGCTTTTCCTACTGGCTATGGAATTAATGTCTGGAGAAAAGCAAAAACTGGGGTCCATTACTCAGTCTTTTTCCCCATACGCTTCCCAGCACTCAGTCAACTTTCTTCCTCTGACCGAAGACAGCCACTGGAAATACTATAAGTCCATAAAGCTTTCACTAGCTAAAACACAAAGCACACACTACCAAATTCATTTTGTAACGTGATTATTCTTCCAACACGGACAAAACCGAAAGCATGCAACTGTAAATAAAATACACAAAAAATGCTGTAGCTAAATCAAAGTCTCTAAACAGTCTGGTCTACCATTCCTTTAGTATATTTTCAGTTGTGCTTCAACAACTTGTGATATGCCTACATAAGCTTTTTGAAGACCGACTAGTTTTCTCTCTACCTAAGCTTTATGATGCTTCTGCACCAGACGGGGCTGAATCTCAAGTTATGTTAGCAAGGAATCATATGTGAAAAAGTGAATTTATCAAAATGTTTCAAGTTTAACAATGCAGCATGGCAAAATGCTCCACATTGAGCTGGGCAGGGAAGGAAATATGTTCAAGCCTAGAACATCCATGTTCAGCTGCCAGTGTCTCCTGTAACTTTACTGTTACATTTTCCACTGTTCTGACACAAACAGGGATAACAGACTGATGACTTGGGTTTAAGTTATGAAATCACACTCTCACTGACTGTCCCACTGCCTTTTATCTCACTCACTGTAAAGCTTGGTGAGAATCACAGACAAATAGAGCTGGAAACAACTATGCAACAGGATCAGTTGCATCCTTCAAAGACAACACAGTTAGATCTACCATGTTCTTGAAGACTTCAACTGGTAAAGGCCCCACAGTGTTCACATAATCCATCCAAGGACGCCTCTACATCCTTGCCACTAGAAAAATTTTCCTAAACTTGTTATTTCTCGCAACATATTCAGCCTATTACTTTACTCACTGTGGACATCGCAGATTTTTCTTTCTCGTATGTCAGACCTTCCTGTTCCCCATCATCATGGAAAGCATTAATCTTGTCATTCAGTTTCTACAGATGATGAGGCCTTCTTCAATATTCTTCTCAAATATTTGGTATTATTTATTTGCAAGTTAGAGGAAGAAAATTTCCACTTGAACCGGAGCATCATCAGGCTGTAGCTGGTCAAAATCCTTCTGAAACCATCATTAGTTGTGTTCCTAAGATTACCAATTCTCTGAGGAGTATCTTGCTGTATTTTACAAATGCTGATATTTTACAAATATCACATTCAATTTCAGTTTAAATAAACTTGCATTATTGAGGACGGCAGAGTAGAGGCAAAAACAAAGATAAGATCTTCCTCAGAGGATGTCCAAGAGTAACTGAAGGAAGGGAGTATACTCTTTTTTTTACAGCCAATTCCTAATTACACACATGGTTCTTTCTCATCGAGAATGAACACAGCATCAGGCCAAACCTGTTTCAGAAGTTTTCATTTCATTTTGTTTCTGCTGCTGCTACAGTTGCTCCTCGGGCACTTACAGAACACCACCTTGTCGTACAGCCATCCCACGGCATCCCTTAGAGACATGACTGAGAGCATTACAAAGGTTTGTATTTTAACTTGCGTGGATGCTTACAGCCACCCTCTGAATGTTTCTCATATTCACTGAACCACCTTGTGTTAATAGAAGTGCTGTCTATTTTAGGTTTGGGATTTTAGTTCTGCATTTCCCTTTTCCTTTATCCATTTAATAGTGAACTAGTGAATTCAAATGTCTTTAAAAGGGCAGTACCCAGAGGCTTACATCTCACCCTATATTGCTCATTTTATGTTATGCTGACAGCAATGTTACCACGAAAGGACGTTTCTTACCAAGTTTGACATCTTCATTTTCCTAGTGTTTAAGACAGGAATGGCTATCACTCTTTGTCCTCCCTGATAACAAACTGATTCCTCTAGAATGAAGAGGCCTTGAAGAGCCACTGAAACAACTAGAACAGTGACTTCAGTGATCATCACAGCCGTATTTCAATGATGACGGGGTTGTCAAAGCATCTTATCCTCATGACTATCAAACTCAATCTTCTGCTTCCAATTCAATATTGAGTTTCATCTGGCAGCCCATCTGACACTGAAGAACCAAAAGAAAAGGATTTTCTGCATTATTTCAAGATGACCACTAGTCTTTTCTGTCTAGCTACTCCTGTAACATTTGTACTTTAAGTATAGAAGAATTGTTTGATTACAGCGGGTTGACTGATTCGCTTCACACTACTCCCTTTACTCTTCGGCAAGATGAGCCCGAAAATTATTACTTTTATCATTTCTATTTTATTTGTAGTTTATAGTACCGAATAGAGTCAACTTTGTTACTACAGAAAAGGTAAACATAGGTGCAAGACTGGCAAGCTGGCCTTATACAAAGCTGCCCTGTCAGATGTGCTGCCTCTTTCCAGATTTGAACAAACGAAACCCACTCTGACTGCGCAGTTCTCCATTCTCTTCCTGCTCACCACTATCCATGGAGAGCAGATTACATTAAGCAGCTACTCTGTTCTTTCACTATCAGCGAGCCTTCTCTTTCCTTTTCCCCAGAGACTTCATGCAGTTACATAATCTCCCTTAATATTTTCCAAGAAAACTAAAAAGAATTCTAATTTTTCAGCTTTTCTCCTTTACTTAAAAAATGTTAATAGCTCCCTTCCCAGCCTGAAATTACAGCTGTCTTCTCTTTTGCAGAGAAAACAATATAAACTACACATTACATATGTTGTACAAGATGATGTAAAAGTTAAACAAACATATTATGAAAAATAAAACTGCAAAACCCAGCTAATGACACACAGACAGCACCTGGTTTCACATGTTTTTCTATAATAGAATTAACCTTACAGAATTGGCAAGAAACTGAATAGCTAAGTAGACTGGCAACAGTACACCGAGCCTTTCACCTGGACTGTACCAGCTCAAGTTTAGCCCAGCTCCCTGTAGGAACTGAAAACGCATGCTCTCTCGCAGGCTGTCAGTTAAATAAAATGGTAATGGCTATCTGGTTCATAAAAAATAGGAGATTACAGTGCAGAAAAGAGAGTCATCAGCATGAGCAGCATTTCCTCTTACTGTTAAGATATTAATAACCTTGAATCAAAAAACTGTCCAAGGGTGCCTTCATTTGCTAAAATGGAATTAACCTAAGAGATGCTCATTTTAGGTCAGCTAATGGAAAGGCAAAGTAAACAAGATTCTAAATCAAACGTACTTTTGAGGACCTTTAAGTCTTCAGCTTTCACATGTAACAGCCTGCCACCAACACCTCTGTTTATGCTCTGCATGAAGATGGTGGAAGCCAGATGTGCACGTGCAGAGGAGGCATTGAGGATGCATGAATTTACAGCTCATATATCCGCACAGAGCGCTTGTTCACACCACAGTGCCTGTTGTCCTTATCTGCCAGCAAAGGGCCGTAAACACACAATTTTTGATGCATCTACAACCATACTACCCTGGGCTGTGTTCTCTGCAGATTACACTGCTAAGCAAGGGTCACACCTCTGAGGAAAACTCTCAATAAACTAAGTGGATCACTTATTCGGTAAATGCAACTCTTTCTTCTGAGTCAGTGTTGAACTAATGCCAACATCCATCGTAAGTCATCAAAAAAGATGAATCCATGGATCTTTGCCACCAAAATACAGGCCTCTACCACTGCAGAATGAGAGGCAACTGCTTCACTTGGTAGAAAATAGCAAGCTCTTATTCAATATGCAGAGGAGCCACTGAATTAGGATATAACACAATTTCACAGAATGTCAGACCACCGAAATATTAAGAAGCAATCTGCTACTTTCAGATGAAACAAACTTATTTGTCATCATTAAAAGTCTTCCTGACTCTTCTCATAAGGACATGAGCACCAGCATCCGTTTTAAGTCCACATCCTCATTCTAGTTATTGCATTCCACCTCCCAAAATTGACCCCATGCCTTTATCAGCTACTTGTATTTCATTTCTTCTTTGCTTCCCTGTCAAAATGCTTCCTGACAGGTATGTGTAAGTCTAAACAGAGTTGTAAAAAACACTGTTAAACTCTCACTATACTCCACCCCAGGCAGAGCTGATATGTCCTGATGCATTTTTACGCTGCATGCAGAGCACAGACCCCTTTAAAATCTACATAAAGCCTACCTGTCATACCAAAATAGTTTTAGGTTATCCACTCCGGCCGTGGAGGAACTGTTCCTCACCATGTATTGGTAAGATCTAGTATACCAAACCCCACATCCTAAATGCTAATAAAAATGTTTTAAAGACTCATTTAACTTAACTCTAAAAATATCTAAAAATCTACTAACAGAAACAAATTGTAATTAAGATTGTTGTTGACCTAGCTTCTCCCTGCAAAGGCAACAGAATAATAATCTTACATTTACGAAGTATCTTTCAGTCTAAAGGATTCCATCCAACAAGTCTGATCTTACACACACTTACACAAAAGAGCATTATTAACATACACAAGGAATCCTAAGTAAACCAATCTACCCAATTTCATTACCAGCAACTACTGAGCTTGATCCACTCAGTTGTAGGGGTCTTTTTATATACCTTATCCAGCTATCAACGAACTATCCACCCATCAACAAACTGTCCTTCTAACGTCAGCAACATTGACAACAATTTCAGTCTTAACCCTCACATGCTGCCTAAAAAAAACCCAAACTTCCCTCCCACTTCATTCAACCTCTTCTCAGACCTCTATCACCAACATTATCAATCAACCCCTAGAGACAAACTCCAGCAAGGGCTGAATCTGGCTTACCTGTAGAGTATTTGTTTTTAAGCAGTCACCTGGGGTGTATTGGGAAGGTACTGGTTTTTAATATACAGACTTTTTCAGTTTTATTCTGCACACAGAAAACCTAGAGGAAACCTAAACCTCTCTTCTACAATTTCAAGACACCCCTTTCTTGCACCATCAAGTACTCAAACCAAAGTTTGGTCTAACCAACAAGCTCTATCCCAGATCAGCTTTCACTTGCGCGTGGTATTCCTGCATGATCACAGTTTTAATCATAATCACACAAGGAAGGGTTATTCTGAATCACTTGGTTTTACCTTATGGTAACCAAAATAGGCCTTGTGTAAACAGTTGGCTGTCAGGTACCCCCAAAGCATGGCAGAGGGAAATCCACCTCCTCCTCTGCAATCAGCATGGCTGTTGGAAAACATTCCCTGATTACATCAGCCTAAACAACGATATTTTTTCTGAACACTTCCTTCAAGTAAAACAAATTGCAAGAAACCAGTGTACTAACATCATTCCAGGCAAGGGCTCCTCAGAAAATTGACACTATACCCTGAACCTCCATCTTCCCTGGCTGAGTTGCCTCCCAGTCTGAATACATGAGGGAACAATGCACCTTGGGAAAAGTCATCCATATATCTCAGCCTCTTCCAAAAAACACACCACTGATGGCAGTAGTCATCAGGACTTGCACTGTGCACAGACTAGCCAGATCACAGAAGACAGCTGTTACGAGCCCAAGGCATATGACAGGGGGACAGGAAGGAAGCAGTAGTACCTACTATCCATCATCGCTAGCTGATGGCAGTAAGCCTCCTTAGATGATCGAAAAAAATGCTGCAGAAACTGTCAACAAACAAGAAGCTGTCAGTTCTGTGCCCTCTACACCACCCCAAGATGTTCATTGTTTTCAAAAGGGAAAACAAATGAATAAACCAGAGCTGTTCACTAAAAAAAATCTACTGTAGCCGATCCTTGCACATCTACCATCCCAGCATTAAATCAACCTGAGCCCATATGATGACCCTGTTCTGAGTCATGCATTTATAAAAGTGTAAAACTCAACTGTCTTGGCACAGGAACCACTTGGCCAAAGTACAAACACTCCAGTTTGAGAAAAATCAAGTCAAGGATGGTTGGCCCAGTGTCTGACCTAGTTTCTCTGGTAACCTTCAGCTAAAACTGGAACAAAATAGAGACATGAAAAAGGGCTGACATATCTTGTACACCATCTCCTTGAAAACACAGAATTGCCTCCACCAGTACATTTGCTAGTCACTGGCCTACTCTTATTTTAAATGTCTGAAGAGGAGGGAGGGGCTCTCACTACACCTGGACTACTACATGCTCCAATATATTTTTCTGTCATTATGTTTTTGCCTAGAATTCATCTTAGAATTTTAGTTCCTTGATTTCTCTATTTATTCCTAGGTATTCTCCCGTATATGCACCAAATAAACCCCAGAATCCTTTGACTACAATACATTTCAAATATCTACATGCAGTTAACCTATCTCTTAACTTTATATTCAGTGTCAGCCTAGAAACATGTATATTTTTCAATATTTCCCTTCATCTAGTTCCTTCAGACCCTCAAACATTTTGTTGCTCTTCTCTAAGCTTCATTCAAATTGTAAATATCTTCCTGTTGACACAATATTCAGAGTTTTCAGAGGTGTTCATGGCACACTCTTATAAAAAGGGAATCTCACTTCTTTGCTCACGGACACGGTACCTGTTCTGCAATCAAGTCACATTTCAGACTCGTATATTAATTCCTGATCCCTTCCAACATTGCTATTACCCATCAGTATGTTCACAGTTTGAGACGCCTATGAAGTTGCCTTTTTCCCAAATTTGTTCCCTTCACTCTACTATCCTGTAGGAATTCTCCTGAAGCTCTGTTTACTCAAAAGCAAACATGTTAGTTTCAAAAGTGATAGGTTTTCCTTGAGGTCCCTATTCAACAAAGCATTTAATTACATGCCTAACTTTAAGCACATGCTTAAATCCAGTTGATCTCAGCAAGCAGAGATGAGCTTAAGCATACATTTAAAAAAAAAAAAAAAAAAGTTAGGTATGCAAGTCAGTGATTTGCTGAACCAAATCCTCAGTTTCTGTAATCACTTGGATGGTTTATTTTTCCATATTTGGCAGGAATTGACAGCTCAATGCTTTTATGTTACAGGATTTAAAAATGAAGCTTCAAGAGAGTCCAAAACTGACATCATGCTTTTGTTCCTTTCTTAAAATAAGAACAGAAAATAAATACCTAAGTAAATACGCAACAGTACAGTAATCACTAAGTCTATAAGACTTAAACATACAGTAAGTAACACTCATTCTCATTACTGCAGTTCCCTCTTGAAAAAAAAAAAAAAAAAAAGCACTGTGAAAAATTTGAAGAAGCACATGTATCTCAGTAAGATATGCAGCATGTTCCCTGTTAGCTCATTAGCCACTACCATCATTGCACAGTTAAACGGAGAGAACAAAGCTGTCCATTTCTTTATTCACAGACTTAAGCCAATGTTCCACAAAAGATAGATTTTTAGGGGGGGAGAGGTGGGGAAGATGGTACTAGTCTTTGGTTTTGGTCATGGGTTGACTGTTCCCATCAGTCGCCAACCCACATGACAGCAGATGTAAGATTTTACGTTCATCATCAGCAACAAATGCAGTTGGCATAACAGGAATTTCATGGAGAGTATTGAAAATCACTTCCAAATGTCTTCCATTGTTTACACACAGAATACTTCACGACCTTTCTCTCCCCCTTGTTTTTTGTTTGTACTTTTTATTTTCTTTGCCTTCCTTCATTCTGCTGCCTGGTAAACACAGAGGCTAAGTGGGGACTGCGATTAGGCAGCCATACCAAGCTTAATCTGCGGACTACCTAATTGTAAGATTCCAGGCTTGGGAGGAGTGCCATCTGAGAAAGAAACAGAGAATAAAATTTGGAAAATTACTACTTCCTCTCAATCCATGAAGTCTTCCAAAATTCAATTAACATATTCTAAACTAAACCATCCACACATGCTGTGGCACTAAAATGTGTGATTTCAAATATATACAAGAAAGTGGCTGCTCATTGATATTTATCAGAATTATAATATTCTCTGACCATTCCAGTTACACCTTTTTTATTGAAGTGGCATCTGTTGTAACACTTTTGTACCTCAGTACTTGAGAGGAACCAGAAAAATACCTATAGGCAATATGAATAAATTGTACATGACTGCATATTGGATCTGTTAAATAATGCTGTGAACCCCAAAGTCACTCAGAGAATGCCATTCCCATGCCTAGCACAAGTATTGTTGTTTAATAATGCATAACACGATTAAGTTCACTCTCTTCCCCACAGCAAATTTTTCTTGTGATTTTATAGTTTCCCAGATGGAAATAATACCTTCACTGTCACAGATTCACTGGTGCAACCAATACGAAAACTACCACTGTGTTTATTTACAGTGTGACTGCTGTAAATATCGGTAGATAGCAAAGACTTGGAGGCAAAACTCTGTGAAAAACTTTTCACCGCTTTCTCCTATAAAGGAAGGAAAGGTGGGAAAGAGGCAAAAGCATACAAACTACTCTGCTACATTATATGTACAACTACTCATCTGTGCCTACTCACCTCCTTTGCCTACTGCTGTTCAGCATCTCCAGCAGCCTTCTAAGCACCAACACCTGCTGGAAGGCTGAAAGCGGGTAGGCAGCAAACACCGATACCAGGTTAGATCCACAGCTTGCACTAATGGATTTTTTCAGACAGATGGCAGTGCACAAAGTGCATCCAAGATTGGTCCAGGGTCGAGATGCCATTTCAATGCTCAGACACTTTAACTACGGGAATTCCTGCATTATCAAAAGCACTTTTAGAAAGATCATGGCTTAGGACCGGATCCTTCTCCACTGTGATGGCTCTGGCTCTTTTCAAGGGGTGAACTGGGTGCCAAGAACGTGAACCTGGCAAAGCAGCACTTTGGATTTTACTTCCCATTTCTGTGAGTGCAAAGGATTTTTCTTTCAATACATTGTACCAAAGGTAGTGTTAAAACACAAAGCTAAAGGAGACTAACAAGACAAAGTCCAAAATGATGTTGCATACTTGGCATAGGAGACAATAAATTCAATTTTCAAGGGTCTCTAATAGTATAGATTTAGAAAGAGACCAGCAATAAGAACAGGGTATTTCAAATCACTCTTGTTGGCAAAAATGCTACAGTTACTACCTAATTTTGTGCCCTCTTCATTGTAACAGACATTGTTATTAAGCTAAAACAGCAGAGTCAAATTTTAACCATTTAGCTGCATTTACCCCAGCAAATCCCTTTCTCACAAAAGGAAAATATTACCAAAGCAGCTGAAACAAATAGGAGCAAATCTCACTGCACAATTAATAGTTCTGTACCTACTACTTGGGAGTTCTGACATACAGCTATCATGATGTGGAAGCATCCACCATCGTTTTGTTTTCTGTTCGCAGTAGGGGGTTGCTAGGAAACAAAATACTATTGTCTGATTTCATGATCTATTGCCTGGTTTGCCTGGCAATAGAGTCTTCTAAATCTATTACCAGATTATTTTCTATTTTATAGAGAGATTACGACTAACATTAAAACACATGCACACAGAGAGGAACAATAAAAAATGCCTCAAAATTCAAGGGAAAGGATCTATATATTCCAGGTCAAGGAAGACAAACTATCCTGCAAAAAAATGAACTTAATGATACACACGTGTATCAGCATTCCTCAGCTGTATCTGTAGTTTTGCCGACTTGTCAAAGACTCTCTTGCTTCTGAGGATACAAAACGTTCCCTTACTACTGGAGAGCTACTGTACACTGCAAGTTCTGTAAATACCACATGCTGCAGAATGCCTGGTGCGGGTGAGCACACACACCAGAGTCATTTTTGTTCTTGGAATTCAGCACAGGGTTGTTTCAGTGCCTTGATTTCTTTATATAATCATTTTCTGCACATTCGGATGGATAGAAGACAATTCCTTACTCTCCTCCTCCCCTTCCCCCCTTTGGTTGTAACATAAATAAATAAATAAACAGATTGTTAAATAAATAAATAAAAGCATCAGGAAAAGAGATCTAAAATTGAAAGCCACAATAGCACATTCCATGTATTTTTACAGTACCAAGTCTTTGTAAAGTGAGGGATTAAAAGATTATTAAAATTAGACAAATGTGGATGCCTATCAAGGCATCCCCACAACACGACAGGAGACCTCAACAGCAAAAAACAATCATACTTAAAAGCTGAGGGACTGATGAAGAGAGTTCGGCACAAAGCCATAAAGAAAAAGGTTTTAAATAGAACAGCCAGAGTAGTTATTATTCTTTCACTTGTATCTACAATTTCACACCATGCACAACACGCACTATTTCAAAGTCTTTCTACTTATTTATTAATGTCCATGCATTTTATCACTCCACTTTTAAATTTGAGGAAAAAATTAATGAGGTACATTGCAAAAGACATGAAAGCTTTTTGACATATTACAGCAGAAGTTCCAGTGATTTTTTTTTTTTTAAAGTAATAACACTCAACATAGAAAATACACAATTCACGGTAAGGATCTGAGAGCTTCTTGTCTCTCCTGCCCAGAGAGGGATTTATTCAACCTCTAACCTTCCTTTCAGAAACCGGGAGCCCTGACCAAAACACATTTAGAAATAAAGAACCTAAGAGCAGCTTTGTCTACCTCAGACAACAGCAAGCTACTTCTAGCGATGAGATCAAAGCAACGAGAGATGGACACGACCCACACTCTTCACCAGGGTAGGATGCGGCTGTTCCCCAGCTGGCAACCCACTACAATAACACTGCTAGTGACAAAGCGGTACCCAGCGGTTCCCCTCTCCCTCACCGGCCGCACACCCAGATCCTGTCACCTACAGCTTCGCTGAAACCTGTTTTAAAGCACTCACTCGAGACAGGGGGAGAAAGAGTAGGAGAGGGATGGGACAGTCATCTCCTGAGCTGCCACCAAAAA
>NW_010130301.1:0-15648 GCF_000699245.1 Pterocles gutturalis
CCTCTTTCAGCTTAAAGCCATTACCCTTTTCCTGTCATGACAGGCCCTGATAGAGTCCCTACCCATCTTTCCCATAGTCTCCCTTTAAGTACTGGAAGGCTGATATAAAGTCTCCCCAGAGCCTTCTTTTCTTCAGGCTGAACAACCGCAACACTCTCAGCTTGTCCTCATAGGGGAAGAGTTCCAGCACTCTGATGATTTTTGTAGCCTTCCTCTGGACCTACTCTAACAGGTCCATGTCTTTCTTGTGCTGGGGGCCTCAGAGCTGGATGCAGCACTCCATGTTGGTGTCTGACAAGAGTGGAATAGAGGAGGAGAATCATCACTTGCTGATCACGCTTCTTTAGATGCTGCCCAAGATATGGTTAGTTTCTGGGCTGCAAGCACACATTGCCATTTCGTGTCCAGTTTTTCATCCACCAATACATTCAAGTCCTTCTCTTCAGTGCTGCTCTCAATCCAGAGCTGGATGCAGCACTCCATGTTGGTGTCTGACAAGAGTGGAATAGAGGAGGAGAATCATCACTTGCTGATCACGCTTCTTTAGATGCTGCCCAAGATATGGTTAGTTTCTGGGCTGCAAGCACACATTGCCATTTCGTGTCCAGTTTTTCATCCACCAATACATTCAAGTCCTTCTCTTCAGTGCTGCTCTCAATCCATTCGTCACCCAGTCTGTACAGATATTGGGGATTGCCCAACCCAGGCGCAGGACCTTGCACTTGGCCTTGTTGAACTTCATGAGATTCACACAGGACCACTTCTCAAGTCTGTCAAGGTCCCTCTGGATGGCATCCTTTCCCTCAAGTGAATCAGCTGCACCATTCAAGTTGGTGTTATATGCAAACTTGCTGAGGTTGCACTCAGTCCCACTGTCTATGTTATTAATAAAGATACTGAATAACATCCGACCCAACACCAACCCCTGAGGGACATCACTTGTTACTGATCTCCACTGAGCTGTTGGCTGCAACTCTTTGGTCATGGCCATCCAGCCAATTCCTTACCCATCTAATATTCCATCCACCAAACCCATATCTCTCCAATTTATCAGCAAGGATGTTGTGGGAGACCATGTCAAAGATTACATCTGTTGCTCTTGCCTTGTCCCCTGATGCAGTCACTCCATCGCAGTACACCACCAGATTAGTCAGGCATGATTTGCCCTTCATGAAGCTATGCTGCCTGCCTCTTATCACCTCGCTGTCATCCATATGCCTTGACATAGCTTCCAG
Source organism: Pterocles gutturalis (assembly GCF_000699245.1). Lineage (NCBI taxonomy): Eukaryota > Metazoa > Chordata > Aves > Pterocliformes > Pteroclidae > Pterocles > Pterocles gutturalis. The sequence continues at coordinate 1,236 of NW_010130301.1, forward strand.
GAGGATCTGTTCCATGATTTTACTGGGCACAGAGGTGAGTCCAACTGGTCTGTGGTTCTCAGGGTCATCCTTCGTACTCTTCATCAGAAAACAGTATCAGAGTGATATTCTGTAAGTGGCTTTGGATTTCAGGCCTTTGAGTGCAGTGATTTCTCGTTGCTATTGTACCTCATTGAGCAACGTACATTGAGCCAATCAAATATGTACAACGCCATGGGTGTCTTACTGAAAAATTTTCTCAGACATCTGAAGTTCACCCTCAACATATCAAAAGCAATGGCATCTTGTCTGAATTACAGGAAAATCTGTGCAGGTGAGAGGCATTTCTGTGAGACTGACATGCTCGTTGTGTCATTTGAATTATTGGGAAGGAATAGAAGAAAAAAAAAAAAAAAATCCACCATCACTTTCCTTTAGTACTAATTTAAATTAATAGAGCTTACCACACAAGATTAATTGAAATCTGAATCCACATTTTAACAGAAATCCATCAAAACCAGAACTACCAGTGGGAGGAAAAAATGTCAAAATCTGTAACATGTAAAAAGCATTTCTGTCTCTGAAGAAGTGCTTATAGTTACTGAAACAGAGTCACACAGAGAACATGGAAGGAGGAAAATGTTACCGTGCTAACCTTTATGTATTTTATACTTGACAGAACTGTTGAACAGTTTCTGCCCTGTCTTAGGTAGAGAAGCAAAGAGGAAGAGAAAACAGGCACGTAGCATTCGCTCCCCTGCATGTCTGGGTTGAGTTCTTGGTGCCTAGGCTCCCAAGCATTTTGAAAGCTGTTACAGCACCATTACTTTCGCTAATCATACCAAAGATAAATGGGTCAGATACAGGTGGCCCACAGGCCCTGGCCAGCTGTCCACAGCTAGTACTGGGGATAATAGACGCTTCAGCTCTTGCTCAGTTTATACTTCCACAGCATGTATGGGAAGGCATCCTATTCATCTCCTTCTTTCCAGACAGAGTTCCTCCAGGAAAAACTAACAGTGCTTTGACTGCATCTTTCCTCAGCACTAGAATTACAGTGGAATAGTTTGGCCACATGACTAGAAGTTCAAAACAAATCAACACTGATCAGAGTTACATTAACGCATAAATGACTAGGCATTTTTGCATCCTGGTATCTGAAACCAAGATACCAGATGAAGTAAGAATTCAGTCCACAATGTTAAAGGGCACATTGTATTTTGTACCTGAGTGAAGAAAAGGTTTTGGTTTTTAAGTCTTTCTTATTTGCAGTTGTATATGAACAAAAGTGCGTGGATATTTTCTGCTGGGAAATTATTATGAAAATTCTGTAACAAACCAGCAAATGAGATCAATGTACATACCACAGGCCTGGGTTTTAACTGCTTCAAAAATTACTTTTTTATCAGATCATACTGTCTGAATCAGACACACACATTTTCAATAAGACAGACCTCAATATCAAGGTTATTAATGTAAAGTAAATCATAAGCTTCTTTATACAACTAGAAAATAAATTTCCAGCCTTTCCTATAGTTAGCAACTAGTAAGGATCCCTCTCCCCAGCTCAGCTTCAGCTTCGCATGAAGCTCGTACAAACTTAACTGTTACAGGCATCCATCTCTCTCAGTCTTGGTAAAATTAAGTAAATTATTCAGAAATCTTTGGGGGTGATGGACGAGGCTAGGTGAGACTAAATGACAGACTCACTGAGGAAACCGATTTAAGAAAAGCTAAGTACAAGTCTCAGAGCCTGGCAGTAGCCACATTTGATATAAGCAGGCTATTAAACACAAATCCCTTCTCAGGAGGTTTCTTTCAGAAATAAACACTGATGCTGTCTTTTACAAAGAGCTTAAAAGATTTTTAAAAATGAATCTTCTTATTAAGGAGATTGCAATTTAAATGTAATTCTTTGTAGCTTGTTAATGTGGACTTAATACAGGTTGCATTGAATAAACATGTTTTAATGCAAAAAGCAAAAGTGTGTTTTATATTAACTTACATTTAATGAGAAGACTATGGCCTGTGTCAAACCCTGAAATTGATGGATCATGTCCTAAAAAACACATAATGTGTCAAGAAAGAACATTACAGTGTGAGATCTACAACAGTTAGGGGTGTTTTCCATAGCAAAAAAGAAAGATTAGCATAGCATTTGCCACATCTGCTTAACATAGAATTAACCAGATAAGCAAAGCAAAGATGTGACTTTGTTCTTTGGTTTCACTGGGAAATGGAAAATTTATCATGATCAAAGGTTTCTGAGATTTTGAGAGACAGTCCAAGCATTTCTATCATTACAAAATATTTTTTTAAAAAAATAATGAAATAGTTGCTTGCATTTGAAATTAAAGGAATGTTAATATGCTGGTCACATTCACCTTAAACATAGAAATGGGAAAGTCCTTGCTGATAACAGGACTAAATTTATATTTCTCATTCCCTCTTAATCCCTCTCTCCCACCTACATTAATTTTGAATTGCATAATCCATTTCTGTGTAAAATACATCAAGCATCCATCTTGTCTATGTGACTGCTTTGAAGGCATGCACAGGTGCAAAAGTGTTTCCCAGTCAAGAGAACTTGTAATCAGAACACATTTCTTAATGGTTGTATTTTAGATTTTTTCCAGTAGTATACAAAAGATGATTATTAGTATAGTCTTTGCATACAGTGTTCTGCTTTAATTTTCTGTGACTGCCTTCAAACACCTCTTTATCCTTTTCCTACACTTACTCTTTCAGCAAGCTCTTGCTTACTAGCTTGGATTTTAAGATGAACATCGCTAGTTCATGTGAAAAGGAAATGCTACTTCTTATTTATTACTCTCAATAAAATACCAAGGATATAATTCAGATCCCTGATTCTTCTGCTGAATATATAAACACTTAATCTGTCCCTAAGAAGGCTTATCGTGTCATCATCACTGTTAGAACCACCTGACTAAATATTATCAAAAATAAAATTTAAAAAGTCCCTACTTTAAAATCTAACTTGTCCCAAAAGAACCTGAAGAGTTTTTAAAATTGTATGGGATTCAAATAAATTTCCAGTATTGACAAAATACATTACTCACAGTTCTTTTGCTTTATTGTGCCTTGCATTAGTTTACATTTCTGAGTCCTAGTCTGTTCTGTTACCAGATTTCAAAACATGACGGCAAGCCATTCTTTGGAAACCACATTAAATACAATCACCTTCTCTGTTTCTTTGTTATGTAAAACAAAGCTTAAATATCTCTGCTTTTCTAGTGTTCAAGCAACATATTTATTCCAGATCACGTGTGTAACCCGTTTCCCTTTTGATTAATATACTTATTTGTTAATTAGTTCACATGGTCAATATTTAAGGCTCATGGATTTACCATGATTAGCAAGCAGTAGTGTATTTATCATCGTTTATATTAGTGCAATTCATTCACCATAAGTACCCTGCACAATAAAATATATATGTACTTATAAGTCTAAAATGGTATTGTAGTTCTCCTTCACAGATACATAGACCATGAAGGTTACTATCAATTCTACAGCTAATTGTAATCTTTATATTGTTTACAAATTATTCAAATTATTTGCTTGTTTTCTTTATTCAAATAAATTAAGAAGTATTCTAGTAGACTAATTATGAAGTGATAGTTTATTATATAAGTAGCTGGCAAGATCAGACGTAAGTAGCTCTTTAGGTCATGAATTTTAAAAGGAATACATAGAAATACTTTGGATTCTTTTTAAAGCATTCAATACATTTCAGTAGAATTTTCTTTTATATACAGAATTGTGTATACAGTGGGAAGAGTTGGCAAAAGTGAAACTACATGCTACTATTCTGCTTTGCTTAAGAGCTGCAAGTACTCAAATGCTTGTCTTAATACCTCTAAAACACAGCTTTGTTTTCCATTCTGTAGTCAGTTGAAAATTGTCTCTTTTTCTAAAAAGAGATCATCATTTATACATTAAGTAGCACATTTAAGTCTTTAGGAATATTGAATTTTTTTTTTTTTTAGTTTTCTTATTCTTAATTTTATATTTTTCTTAATTTCTGAGAAAGACAGTGCTGCTGTTCAGTGTCCTCAGCATCATGCATTTTACTCTTCAGACAACCCGTTTTGCTATCCTAGCCTCTCTTAAGCTTCTGGAGAACTGTGTTCAGCCCACAACCTTTGTACCACTTGCAGCCTTCTGTGTCATGTGGACTATACAGTTTTCATGCTACAGCATCAGGACAGTACTTCCTAGTGAATTAATAGGGGCACAGCAGTAGGATTATTTAAAAGGTTTAATATTTTATGTAGCGTCCTTTTTTTTTTTTTTTTTCATTGTCATTACTTGTCCTAAATGTTGATAACAATTTGGGAAGTGAGAAGGTAAGTAAAATTCAAACATTTATGGAACAATAAACTGAGAAGTTATGAAGAACCCTGGGGGCCTAGTACTAGTTGAAAATGTTGAGACCTCTTTTCATCAATTTATACAAGATTCAAAAATTTCAGGACCTTTCCAAACTGGGAATTCTCTATGAGGCCCAAATCTGGAACATGGCAACTGGCAGAATAAGCTGAAATTGCCAGGGAATCCTCAGTGCATTCCCAAAATGTGGTTTTGCATATGCTGACAAAGAGGAAAACCAACATCTGCTTTTGTGACCACTCGTATTAAAACAGAAGTTAAAAAAAGAAATTCCAAAATAATGATATAACAATGTAGTGTACATCTTCTTTGAAAAGCTACTTGATGTTATCTCTAATTTTTTTCCATTAAAAAATATTACTGATGGATTATTTAATATTATCTCTAAAAATTGCCACTTACTGATGGGGTCTTTTTCTCCAGTAATGGCATTTTGCTCTCACAGAAACTTAAACCGACTTTTTTTTTTTTTTGTCAATGCCTGGTAAAAGCACCTACCAATATTCGTATCTAGAAGAGCCGATTAAAACCGTGACAAGATTTCATTTTCTGATTCAAGTATCAAATTTGAAGTTATGTTTCAAATATAAGTAAAATAAAACAAAATGCTTGTCCTTTTTCTTTTTCTTTTTTTTTTTTTTCGCTTGTCCTTTTTCTTTTTTTTTTTTTTTTTGTTTTCCTAGCAAGAAGTGTACAGAAAAATGTCTCATCTTCATAATTGGATCTGATGCCAGCCTTCAGACAACTAAATCAATTATTCTCAAAGTAACTTACATTTACTTCAAATGTTCTGAAAACAACACTCAGTTCCTCAGTAAATCCGAATCTGGAGAGAACTTGAAGCACAGGGAGGTACTGAGAACAAACTCTTTTGCAATTGTTCTGTTTCATTTGCCATAACCAGCATATGCGATTCAGATTACATCTGGTATCACAGAGACAGCATGGTTAATTTGTGCTGACATTGTGGCATTACCGTAGGTTATCCTCAAAGAACACTAAAATACTAAGATCCTGAAATGTGTCAGCACTTGCAATGTGAGCATTCAAATAAGCCTGTTTAATGCACGAGTATTGCAGTTTCTGAAAAATTACAGAGGGAATTAGAAAGGAAATACGCAGGGAAGGGCACAAAGGGCAATGTGATTCTTAATGTTGTAAACTGCTTTCTTCCAGTTTTATGTTAAAATAAGATGCCAGATAAAGTTACTAGTAGGCAATATAACATGAGAAACATGAACTGAAAAGTAATTTAAACTTGAAGTATATTGTCCCACTGGAATAAGCAGTACTTTAGGTCAGATTGCAGAAAGCCCTCAACATCTAAAAGGTATTCTCAGGCTACTAACCGTAATAAGTGTCTAAGGTCACCTTTACATGAAGCTGCACTGTGACTTTCTTTAGGAAATGTTGAGAGAAATCTAGAGCACATAAAGCAGTAACACTGCTAAATTTGCTCTGTTGATAATATTCCTTGTTTCTCTTGGAGAAACGTGTCAAGTGCTATGAACAAAATGACAATATTTAACTGATTAACAAAGGTACTGTCAGTAGTTCTGGAGTTTTGTTTTTCATTCCATGGCACTAAGCTGGGCAATGGGTGGTTATAACTTGCCCACTATGAAGTTTTCCAAAGACTTCAGGTTGCTCTCTGCAGGAGAAACTCTTGAGGTTCTTCTGCAGTAAAGGAAGTGTGCATGGATGAGACCTGAGGAAGGTGCAGTGCTTAGTAATGAGTACTGAGTAGTTATAGGTGAGGTTATAGTGGCTAAGGTAAAAATAGTGGAAAAACATGGCACTGATCAGAGATTTTTGCAATCAGAAAGATTTATCTGATTTCCTTCCTATACTGGTTTAATTTATTTTCCTTTATCAACAAAACTAATTTTCCAGTAGTGGTAAAAAGGTATGCCAAATAAATGAATTATAAACCAGTGTATAAAATACTCAAACCTGTTAATAACAGAAAAATATGTGTAGAGAATGGTGTCCCCTGGTCTAGAAAGAGGAAGGAAGGAATGTATTTAAAATAATTGCTGGCATTTGCTCTTTGGAGAAGGAGAAGAAGCCTTGGAGTCAACTACAAAATGGCTGTTTAAAGGTACAGTTACTTTTGCCAGTTTTGAAGAAGCAATGGCAGAGTAGTAAAATACAAAAAAGATTCTTAGAGAGACATTACTGTACAATGTCAACGTTTGTTTCTCTCTCATTATTACTCTACCTTTTTTCTACTATGTCTTAAAAGCATTATTAGAGTAAGTTTTACCTTTTCTACCACTTGTCTTGCAATAGGAGACTATTATATAATATAAATGAGAATTCAATATAATACACATATATGTAATACTTCCAAAAAAGCCCTTTGCAACATAATATAAATTGAACTGGAATGTTAACATTGCACGTGGAGACTTTAGGTTTGTCGGTTTCTTTTTGCAAAACAGACTTCCTGGTCCCTTTTGGGTTTATGAAGGTTTCTGAAACTCTAGCTTAACAAAATTTATTTTGATATTAACCATTTACTTACCTGGCTGTCTGTGCAAGTAATTTCCTTTTCAATCTCCCAAAGAAACAGAAACTACTGTTTTCCTTTAAATTGAGAATGATTCAGGGTAGTCAGTTCTGGACTGGTGAACAAGTAGTTGCTAAGGACTTGCCTGGCAATCTGGGCGTTTGTCTGAACCTGGCTACCAGCACCAGCATGCCATGCGTGCCTCATCCAGGTACTGTGGGATAGGACTCTTTCCAGTGAGTCCTCTGCTTCTGCCCATCTTGCTGTCACCCTCAGCTCCTTTCTCACTTTCTCTCAGGGAACAGCCTACCCTTGCTGTCATCTTATAGGACCATGTTTTTACAGACTGTCACTGAGAGGATGTTTAAAACACCCTTACTTATTAGGATCTTTTAAACAGAGCAATGCTCACATGGGGAACCAGATGTTTGAAATCTTGATATATGATCAGTCCCTGTCTGGATGATGACAGGAGTCTCCACTGTAAGGAACTTTACAGTGAGGTCTTCAGCTGGGTAAGGAAAGACTCCCCAGACCACAGGTCTGCTGAATTCTTACATCCATTCTTGTGTCCTGTGCTCCTATATGACCACTCCAGCATATGCATGTTATGTTGTTATTGATTAACCCAAACTGTGTACAAAACACTCATGTCTTAAGTATGTCACACCTTAGGTGACCATTTGTGTGTCTGCATGTATAATTTCTAATGTTTATTTGCAATGATTTTATCTATTTAAAGTTAAATCAGAGACTCAGAGAGTCTCTGGAGCAGCCAGAGTCTCCATCCCAGATATTAAAGAACACATTGGAGCACATGGAAAGTCCCTGTGAATTGCCAAGGGTGAAGCAGAGGTACTCGCCTGGACTCTTCTACCTGTATTTCCTACCTGGAGAGCTCTTGCACCAATTAGTGAAATATTTTGTGGTGAAGTTAGGGAGTCAGTCCCCTCATCTCAAGACAGTTCCCACGTTCATCTCAGCAGAAGCTGGCCAGAGGGCTTCTTTGATCTGTTAGGGAATTGGTGACTGAGTGCACTGGGAGTGCACATGGGCACAGCCATGATACCCAGCTAGACTACAATGACAAATACAGAATGAACTTAAATTTCATCCTTATATATTTATAACTTAATTTTTTTAGGTCTCGCCACAATCCACTGTGAGTTTTTCAGCATTTAAAAAACGTATGTTTGTGCTTCTTAGGAAAATTTGCTCTCCAAAACGAAAAAACTTTGATTAATATAAAATAAAGATAAACTTTCAGTACATTCACAATTAGAATTTTTGTATGGTACAGTACAACAAATAAGTTTCTCTCTGGTAGCTGGCTCAGAGAAATTGTCAGAATGATAACAAATTTGGACAAAATTTTGGAAACAATTGCACCTACCTTCCAGCTGCAGGTCTTTCAGAATGGGAGTTTCTGTTTTCCTACAGGAAAGTACAATAAAACCAGATTAGTGATATCAACAGTTTTGTCAGAGAGAGCTGCTGGCTTGTTCACTACATGTAAGTCCCATCTTGACTTCTTCCTAATGGAAGATTTTTTTTTTTGCTATTGGAAACTTCAGCTGTTCTTGGTGCTGTTAAATGGCTGCATGAGAAAAGACTAAATTGACTAACATGGACCACAGCATGAGGTTCTTGTTGAGCAATGGGATAGCTTTTGGGCCTGTGTGTTAGCAGTGATTTTTGCTATAATGTCAAACTCCTAATGAAAATAACTACTTTAGGGATGAAGACAAGATGAATCACTGAAAGATTTTACAAACCTTTCCTAAAATTTATCTTAAAATGTTACAGGTGTCCAGCACAAATGTACATATGTTAAAAAATTTGTTTTCACTTCTCCAGTGTAAAAAAATATATACAGGGTTCCTCAAACATCTCTGTAGCAGAGGCAATATTTTCTTTTGCTTACTGGCAAGGAACTGAACAAAAGTAAAGTACCTATTTTTTGAAAGTAGAGAAATACTGAGCTACCATCAAAGAAGCCAAAGAAGACATAATTTTCTCCAAAAGAGAAATAGTTGGACCAATCCCATAGTTCATCCTCTTTTACTCCTTTCACACAGCTCAGTCATGTTCTCATGCTTAAAAAATCGTCACTTACACCTCCGTAAGTCTCTTAATGGCCACTCTTCACAAGCTTCACATTGCACAAGGTAATCTAATGAGTCTTTTCATAAAAGCCAGTATCCAGAAATTTTAAAAGGGTTCTCATCTTGTCCAACGAGAAAAGTTCCAATTAAAAAATGGGACTACAGAGTCAGAATTACTTTCCAAAGTTAGCCAACAGGGAAATGACAGAATGAGCAGCATATTCAGTCCACTTTTCCACTGTTTCTCTGTCTTTTCCCCATTTACTCAGTCCCAAATGAACATCCCTTTCAGGGCTTTTAGAAAACTCCATAGTCTTCCACCATCACATATCAGAAAAGGCTGCATGAAAGCAGTAACAGTCAGCTTCTAGTAGCAGTGTGAAAGGTTTCTGGGGAAGTAATTAACGAAGGCAGAAAGAGAGCTGAGCATGGGAAACTTGGAGTAGTTAGAGCTAATCTATTACTTGAAAGTGTCAGCAGCAGCAAAAGTGTTATCTGCTGTTTGCAGCAGGACTGTGGATACATGTCATGCCTGGATTCCTACTTTACTTACCCTTGGACTCAACTAAGGAATGAGAACCATTTGACCATTATTGTGATTAAATCAATGTAATTTAAAGGGCTTGGAGCTGTCATGTTTGGCCACTGAAGTCAGAATTGATCTTATGCTCTCAGCAGACTAGAAAAACCTGAATTTTGCTATCTGAAAGACAAAGGCAATACGAATTTTGGGAGGAGAATGGCAATTGATAAATCTCTCTCCTTTCTGCCTTCTAGAGGAACAAGGCTTTTTCTTCCCTGGAAGAGGAATTCTTCAGGGCCATGCCAACAATAGCCTGCATGTCTGAGTGATTCAAAACTTCTCATACTCTCACTAGCTCCACAGAGAAGATGTTTCTGTGCTCATCGTGCTAGGAGCACAGTGCTATTTTGAGGAACTCCAAACTTTTGCCAAAAAATTGGTGCAAGGCTGTGTGCACTAGCAGCAAGACTGACCGGACTGTCTGTTAATGAGTGTTTTCTTACCCTCAGCTATCTAACTGGGACAGGTAGTTGTCTATTACAATAATGCCAGCCAAGCTTCAGTCAGAAGGAACAGGAGTTTTCTGCTATTCTAGCAGAACATGACCTAATAAATATCAGAATATTTATGTCAGCCTTTAAAATCAGTTTGAACTTTGTTAATGCATTTACTGGAAGACAAGGAGTAAATTATCAGGTGACCTTAAGAGCTTAATTAATTACGTCTTTTACTTGATTTCTTCATGAGTTAAGGTGGGTTATATTTATGGGCAATCAATTCTTAAATGTATTAATTTAATTGTTGTTTCAATGCCATTTTGTTGTAGCACATGTAACCTTATTCAAAACAGTTGAAACAAAAGTTAAAGAAGCTATAGCTCAGCTATAGGTCTAAAAATAATGCTGAAGATAAGGTGCAATTCATCTGGAGTTTAAGACACATAGATTTGTTTCTATAACCTGGAGTGCACCTACATGCAAGGTCTCTAAGCTCACGTTGTGGCTGACATTCTGGGCCTAATTTGGCTTTTTAAATGCACCCATCTGTTGAGATTTCATAGTGTATCTTAGACATTTCCACCAGGATACATATGATGCAGATCATACAAGAAGTTCACACCTTCCTGCAACAGTAGACAGAAGCTAGACAAGATAAACTAGAAGGCATAAAATAGCACTAGCTGTCCATGTGAGGAAATGGAGTAGAGCTCCTGATGGCTAATCAGTTGAATCTCTTCCTTGTGACTGCAATGGCTGCCATGACAGTGATTGACAACTGTCTTCAGAAAGCTGCATGAAAGAATTGCAGAGACAGTGCAATGCAGATTTGACTAAAGAAATTGTCATGAGTTTAAGAACGTCGAGAGTTTAATTTCACTCATGTAGCAATGAAAAAAATTATTTGCTGGCTGGGTGGAGCGGTCCTTCTACAGGTTTGTGGATGACACCACACTGGAAAAAGGGGTCCGGAGGACTGGGCTGCTGTGCAAAGAGACTTAAACAGAAGAAATGATCTGAGAGAAACTTGATAAAGTTTTAAAAAGGTAAATACTGAGTCCTGCACTGTGAACATAATAACCCAAGAAAATGGTACTGGCTGGACATCAATTGGACAGAAAGCAGTTTAGTAGAAAGGGAGCTGGTGGTCCTGCTGGGCAGCAAATTGAATATTAGATAGGAATGTGCACTTGCAGCAATGAAGGCCAACAGCACGTTGGGCTGCATTAGGAGGAGAGGTCCAGGCAGGCAGGTCCAGGGAAGTGATTCTTCCCTTCTCTTTGGCATTTGTGACACCACATCTGGAGTACTGTGCCCAGTTTTGGTCTCCTTAACACAAGAAATCCACTGACATGCTGAAGCAGGTCCAGCAAAGGTTTACCAGGGTAGCTAGAGAGGTGGAACATGTTACATGTGAGGAGAGGTTAAGAGATTATTTTGGTCTTAGGAAGAGTGGCTAGGAGGTCTCACACTTGCCTTTAACAAACTAGTGGAAGCCTATAGAAAGAATAGAGTCAGGCTCTCCTAGGATGAGAAGCAATGGATACAGTTTACAACATGGGAAAGTCTAAATATATAAAAGGAAATCTATTTTCATGATGAGGGTGGTTAAACTGGCTGCTCAGAGAGCTTGTAGAATGTCCATCCATCACTATATTCAAAACTTGACTGGATAAAGCCTTAATTTATGTGATGTAAATCGGTACTTTTTTGAGAAGGATTTTGGACAAGGTGACCTCCAGAGCTTTCTTCCAACCTAAGTTATTTTGTGATTAATGACTCTATGATAATAACAAAGAAAATATGTGAAATAAGCATAGTAATATAACGAAATCCTGACTTTTGCATTAGTCTATTGATAAGGAAATAATGTTTTGCAAACAGTTCAACGGCAACATTCTAATGGTGCTGACAGTTCAAGAGCAACAGTTAAGACTTTTTTTCTAATGCACACTTTTTCAAAACATTAAATGTTTTTGGCCAATTATCACTGGAACTGCAAAAACTTCAGACCTTGCTAAAAAGTGAATAGACAGACTTTTGTAGGCAGCAAACACAGAGAGAGTGTGAACTCTTAGCAGTCTTGCCAGTTTGTGTTTTGAGGGACTGATCTGTTATTGCTGTATTGAACAGATAAATAATTTTGTGTTTGTGTGCATAAGGAGTAGAAATTCAATGTCATTTTGTTCTCATATATGTGAGAGAGAAGGGATAACTTGATCAAATAAAATTAACTGTTCCTTCTGCATAAGCTAATTTGATGCGAAAGCCACTGTATTAAATGACATGCTTTTTAAAGCTCACTTCACAAGTATCTCAAAAACAAACAAACAAAAAAGCATTTTTCCTATCTGCTGTACCTATTTAAATCTATCAGGTAGGTAGATTTGCATTTTGTAAGATGGAAAGGGTAGAGACACAATATGCCAAGCACAGTCCATTAGAAGTGGATTACACAACTGTCAGTCAAATTGACAAGCATAAATTTAGAAAGTGTCCTGAACGATTAAAAGGGATAGAGTTTGATTTTCAGTATAATGCTGTCCTGGGTCCAGCTGGGATAGGGTTAATTCTTCACAGAAGCTGGGAGTTGGGCATAGCCGGATATTCGATACCATGCTGACGTCATGCTCGGGATATAAGGGGAAGCTAGCCGGGAGAGGGGTCTCTTTTGTGAAGCTCGTGGTGGTGAGATTTTCATTGTATCAGTGTTTCCATTGTACTCTATATCTTGTCTTATTGTTATATTATCCTTTCTTTTGCTTTCCTCGTGTGGTATTATTAAAAATCTGTCGCTATCTCAACTCAGGAGGTTCCACTTTTTTCCTATCCCTCCCCATTTTACCGGGATATTTGTCCCCATTTTACGGGGAGGGGAGGTGGGGGGGGGGAGGCGGTGTTGCGACCACATGGTGGTGGTGGTCCTGACACCAAGACAAATGCAAAAGGAAAAAATGGCATCAAGAGAGAAATACAGGAAAACCAGACGTTAGTAGTGGTTCACCAACAGCAGAGATCAACTTGTCTATGGAAAATTGCTGAAAACTGACTTGTGTATTGATAGATTCGAGTATCTGGTCTCATCTTCACTACTTTCTTGCGTAAATGAGTTGTCCTTTCGTTGCTCTCCCTCTTTTCTGATTTTATCTAGCACACAACTATACTGACAAAAGTAAAAATATATTCATATGCTTCCATTTCATCATTCTAAACAAGCCTGATCTCTTCTTTAATCTAAATTCATAAAACCTAAATAGAGAAATTAGATAATTGCCTCCATAGCAAAAATATATTGTGTAAATTAGCAGACTTTGATGATTCTGCCAGATTTAAAGAATTCTGACTTTGGTATAGAATTAGTTATGTAGATTAGAGACAAAAAACACATTTGTCTTAGTTAAGGGAAAGCTTTAACAAGATCTTAACTTTAATTCTAAAAAACACTCAGGATTTGTTGTTCTTACGCATATAATTTTATGAATTTTATTTTATTTGTATTTTAAGAAAAGTAGTGGCAATAAGATTTTTTTAATCTCCTTGAAGAATTTGTGCAAAGTTACAAATTAAATCAAATTTGCTTTTAGCTTTACAGAATTTTAAAACTCCAACCAATTTTTTTTCATACTGTTGTGGTTTAATGCACTTGGCATCATGCAGCCACTTGCTCACCTGCCCCCCTCCTGAGGATGGGGGAGAGAATTAAAGGGCCAAAGGGAAAAGATACTCATGGATTGAGATAAGTACAATTTAATAACTAAACTACAATAAAATTGAAAATACTACTACTGCTACTAATGATAATAATAGTAATGTATACAAATATACAAATGAGTGATTCCCAGTGAAACCGCTCCTCACCCAATGACCAAGGCTCAGCCTGTTCCTGGCTAATGATGCCAGAGCAGGGAGAGTCCTGAAACCACAATCCCAGAAAAGAGATAAGAGCCTGAGAGTCAGATAGAATGAGAGGTGACCGAGACAGCAAAAGACAACAGAGAGGAGGGAGAGATGACCCAGAAAGAGTGAACTTCTGTACAGACCCTCATCTATATATTGGGCATGATGTGCATGATATGGAATAGACCATTGGCTAATTTGTGTCTGGATCCTAAACCTAAGGTTGAATCCTAGGCTAATAATTGGGGCTGTGCTCCCTCCCAGCTTCTCCTGCACCTGCAGACACTGGCACAACAGAGAAGCTGGAAAGTCCTTGACTTTCCTGGCAGCAACTATAAACACCAGTAAGTTATCAGCTTTCTCCTAGGCACAAATCTGTCCCGATCCAAAGTCAGGAAGGTTTCGATGTGATCCCAGGAGCGAGATTAAGACCAAACGAGGTCAGATACCGTACACCCCAAATAACTTTATTAACAACACTAAAACGTAA
>NW_010130301.1:15661-42131 GCF_000699245.1 Pterocles gutturalis
AAAGAGTGGAATAAAGGGTAGAAATTAAGCAAGAAGTCGGGATAGAGAGGCAAGAAACAGTTACCACCCAAGTTCCCATGACACTCCGACTATCCACAGGCCTTGGGTGAAGAACATACGCCTTCACACACACACATGCGCTCACACCTCCTCTCACGTGCTTCCTCACATGCCACAAAAGAGACCTGCAACAATACACATGCCCCCACAAAACACACATGCTTTCCCGTAGGCTTTTATAGATGGTTTGAAGAAAGTCCATTGGGCCGAGGGTTTCCATGGAAGTGGCACGTCCTACATGTCCATGTGCTTGCTGCATACTCCCTCGTGGTGCACTGCACGTGTCCCAGCACGTGGTGGCCGTCTTCACACCACACCAGACTGGCTTCACCATGCAATGTCAGTGGTGGGCACAGTTCAGTTTCCAAGCAATCTTCGAGACAAATGTTCCACAGTTTAGTCTCTCACAATATCCAAAACATAGTCTCTTACCAGCTACTATGAAGAAAGTCAACTCTGTCCCAACTGAAACCAGGACACATACTTTGCAATTTCTTTTTCCACTTACTAAAATTATCAATGTCTTTACTAAGAAAAAAGTTACTGAAGAATTTTACTACATATTGTGAAGAACTCTGGAGCCTTATGTCACAGCACTTTTGTCCCTGTTTTAAACAGATTATGTATCTTCTCCAGTAGGGAATTAACACGTTGGGTTTAAAGTGGCTTATATTTGCTATAGATCCTAAGTAAAATGGAGTAGACGCACAACTGGGAGACACCTGTTAGAATGTTGCGGAGAGATGCATGTCATTGTCCTCATGAAGGACCAAAACAAAGTGATGGGGCTTTTAAAATAAAAGGCAAATAAAAAGTAAAGGGAGGTAAGAGTTTCAGGTAGGGAGCAGATTGCATGCTGTCAGAAGGAATGTGAAAAAAAGAGTTGCTTTTATCCAACTTAAACTGGAACCAAAAAAAAAGAGTAATTTTCAGTGTTAGTTAGTAAAGCCTATTTTATCAGATGATAAAGGCAAAGCTTGAAGACAAACATTATATTTCTACAGCTTTTCTCTACTGAATATGAATTATGTATAATAGCTTTATTTTGCACGTATTCCAATTGACTTAGGGGCATCACCTGCAAAAAAATTCACAGTACTGACTTTATAGCCTTGCATTTCATGATCCTCTTAGCCACTAGGATTCATTTTGATCATCTCACCTCATTATCCTGGAGAAATATAATCAGACACAGAAAAGATTGCTGGCAAGGCTCTAAATTTCAGATCAATATTCATCACAGTATAGAGAATGTGAAGACTAAATTCAAGAGAAAACTTCAGCACTTCAAATTAATCTTGCAATGAGTTTTTACACACAGACCAGAGTTATTATTGGCTTCCCTGGGTCAGAATTTTGAAGAAGGAAAATATATTTGCCAAGGCAGACGTACTGATTTGTTAGCTAAAGCTAGTGAACTCACTGAAGTTCCACTTATATGTGTTATAAAATTGCCTAAGCATTGCTTTTACATTTCCTATATGCAGTTGTGAGACTAAGAGAGGACATGATTTCTGTTTTGGAATTTATGAATAGCACCTCTGACATGTTAAACATTTTTAAAACAATAATTATTTGGAAACAACAAAAAAGAACATTTATTACAATGTTGTATCATTGGTTTGATTTCCAGTACATTAAAGCTTCTAAATATCTTTTAAAAATAGTACTATAAGACAGCTATTCTTTATTTTTGTGTCTCTTAATTTAAATTTTCCTTCTGCTTTATGTTATATTGCTTTTCTCGTTTGTTAACTTCACCTTACTAAACTGGAGACAAGAATGATTTTGACAAGCTGATTCAGATCTATCTTTTAGAGTGTTTATGCTTTTCTTGGTTTGGTGATATCTGCAAAATGTCAAAGAACATTTCATATTCCGTTGTCTGAATCATTCATGAAAACAGTGATTTGAACTGGGTCCATCCCAAACCTTTGCAAGAATGTCACATCATATGTTCACTCAGCCTAAATGAACTTCAAATGTGTATTAGCTGGATGTGACTTTTAACCTGCTGTGCACCCTTTTACAGTGATTTTATCTAGGCTGTTGAACTTTTTTGTTTTTACTGGAAAATACTGGAGAACAGCATAATTTTAGTGAAGAGAGAGATGTTGGGGGTCCATCCTTTCTTCAGGTGGCTGGTCATCATGGGTGGTTCTAACCTACTGTTTTCAGTGCTAGCAAATATGTAACCCTTACCCTGTGTCTTTTATTCATGTCTTTTACCGGTTTTCAGAACGCATGCACTAAGACCCTCTGATACTTCCCTTCCTTACCTGCCCCATTACTTTTCCTTTTACCTTGTGAAGTTCTATAAATTGTAACAACCAGTCAAATACATCTTCTAACCAATGGTTATCTACAGAATTTAACTTCAAAACTTGATTATTAGACAACGCTTGAACTACAGTTCTGTTATTTCTTCAAGATCCAATTCCAGTGCTGACCTTTCCTTGGTAACCCGAGTTCCTAAGGTCAGCCTAAAGCTAATGGAGGATCAGGAGGTGCTGGAGCATGGTCCAAAGAAGATCAATGAAGCTGGTGAGGGGTCTGGAGCACAAGTCTTATGAGGAGTGGCTGAGGGAACTGGAGTTGTTTAGTCTGGAGAAAAGGAGCCTGCGGGGAGACCTTATTGCTCTCTACAACTACCTGAAAGGAGGTTGTAGCGAGGTGGGTGTTGGTCTCTTTTCACAAGTAACAAGTGATGGGACAAGAGGAAACGGCCTCAAGTTGTACCAGGGGAGGTTTAGATCAGATATTAGGAAAAATTTCTTCACTGAAAGGGTGATGAAACACTGTAACAGGCTGCCCTGGGAAGTGGTGGAGTCACCATCCCTGGAGGTATCTAAAAGACGTGTAGATGTGGCACTCAGGGACATGGTTTAGTAATGGACTTGACAGTGTTAGGCTTATGGTTGGTTTCAATGATCTTAAAGGTCTTTTCCAAATGAAATTATTCTATGATTCTGTATACGTACACATATACCTATATCTATACATACTGTTTGTATGGTTAAGGGTTCTCTTTTCCTAACCAAATTTGTAACTATGATACTTCTTTTTGGCACTCCCAGGCTTTGTATTGACAGCACACCTCCATTTCAAAATAGAAGACCAGGGAACTAAAAGGGTCAGAGGACAGGGCAGAACTGCAATTTTGTTTGACAACAGGAAAACCAGTCTCCTACTTGTGTGAAGTGTTAGGTTTCAGTATTCTGTTAATGAGGATGGTGTCTCACTTTCTACCATGTCTGATATTTGTAATTATTCTTGTGTTTTGATTCTGTTTTTCCTCCCTCTTTCTCCTGGTTGACTCTATTTTCTGTTCATGACGTCAAACTCAGGTGATGAGCCTATTTAAGAGAACACTAGTGTCTTTACTTCTTGTGAAATGAGTTATGCTTGACTTAAGTAACTGTAATTTTTCACGTAAAGAATCTGTTGATTTATCAGGTTCATTGGTTGGCATGTTTTTTGGCTCAGGCCAAGATTTGTTAATTTCTGCCCTGTGTGATTGTTTGTCAAAATATTTATAATCTGTTGCTGTAATAATAATTCACACCATAATGCAGAGGACTGTTGTAGCATAAGGTTTATATTGGTGTTTTCGCCAATTATTCATTTACCATAAAATAATCATAACACCTCCAAAGACCTATAGCTCTAAATTGGCCATCTTGGTAATCTGGTGTGAGCCAATGTTCTAGAGGTTTTCAGTGTCCTGAAGGATCTGCACATTGCCTGTACCCATGGAGGAATCTTCCCTTTTAAATTATGATTCTGAAGTTACATAGATGGCCACTGGGCAGATCACAGCTGAGAACAATTATTTGTTACCACAGTGAAATACTAGGGCCTGAGCAGTGAGGCCCTGAACTAAAGTTGACCTCTAGGTGAACCTCACAACCTAACAACATACCTAATATGTATCATATTGATCACATATGCAATGTATTGCCTTATGAATATACGCCAATTTATAAAAGCTTTTGTTGTAACGCTTATAGAGCACTGCTGTAACACTTGCTGTAAGATAATAGTTGTGTAACAGTAGCCCCACTTGCCAAAGAGAGATAAACCATCTCAAACCGACAAACAGACCTCTACATGACAGAAGGTAGCAGGGCGGTGACGGGCTTTGTTGAGAGACTCATAATCAAAGATAACCAGATAACTTTACTTCTTAACTTTTTCTCGGGCTCTGGCCAAGCATGGGAAAAAGTTAACAAGGAAAAAAAAACTACACCAGATGTTTTTCGCAGCTTAAGATATAAAATTGTTTATTTAACTGTATAAAAGCTTGGGACCATTTGCAGGGAAATTTGGAAGCCTCCTCTATACAGTGGACGCACTGTATAGAGATTTCCCAGTTGCTGGGATGGGTTCTCCAAATCCTTTGCTGTAAACGGGCTCCCCAGTGACTGCAGATCTGGATGATGGTAAGATATTAATAGGGCAATTGGTGATGTATCTTTCTTAATCACTGTCGCTAACTCTATGTAGTAATGATTAGGTGCATTACCTTATTTTATGCTAGCTATAATAGTTTACTTATTATGTTGCTGCTTTACCTTATCTTACTTTAATTCATTTTCACTGTATTATTTTCTCAATATTTTATAACTTTAAACATAAGTAAAAATAAGTTTACCTTTTTTTTTTCATTTGGTGCCTGTGTCCTTTTTGCTAACCCTGTCGATTGGCAAAACACACAGCAAATTGGGCCCTTCAAATTGTGATCCCATTAATGAGACAGCAAGTTCAGACTGGATTTTACCTCATTCTGGTTGGTTTCTGTTGCTCATCTTGGCTAGAGTTATGCAAGTGTCACCTTACTTAACAATTAATTCAAAAATTTAGGTGTTATTTCTTGTAATACTTAAAAAAATTCATCTCATCCTCCTTGTAATTACAAGTAAAATGTATTTTCTGATCACAGTTTATCTTCAGTTCAGCTTAAGTTCAAAACCTGCAACAAGCAAATATCTTCAATGAAACCAGAAGACAAACAGGAAAAGGTTTAGTGGTTACTAAGGCCTAGGCTTACTTTTTGCTTTTATACTATGTTGTGCAGTAATGTCATCCCTTACGTTAGCATGTATTGCAGATCCTCAATATTGTTTAAATTGTTTGTTCAGACTGGGCCTAAAAGGCTGCATTTTTCTGGCTTCCCTATGAGGTCTCATGTGGCACTGTGTAAAAAGCTTTCTTAAAGCAAAGCGATCTCATCTTCTACTTCCTTCTTATCCATTACACTAAAAGTTGCTATGTCAAAAGAGGAAATTAGATTGTTTTGACATGATTTACTCTTGAGAAAGCTGTGTTGGTTGGTTTTTATCACCTTTTTATTTTCCTGTGGAGTGCTTATAAATTGTCTGTTTAATAACCTCTCCCAGTATCTTTCCACATACTGAAAATACTATGACTGGTCAGTGATTTCTCAAGTCTTCCATTTCCTAGGGGAATGTTATGGTTTGTCCTTCTTCAGTTCCCTGAGACTTCTCTCCTCTATGAGGTCTCAAAGATAATGGCTTGTGATTCAGATACTACTTTGGCTATTTCATTAAGTGCTCAAGCTTCTGTTCCTTTCCTCCACCTGTACCCTGGCCCACCTAATTGCATCAAATGTATTTAAATACCTTTTACCATGTCATTGTATTTTGAGTTTCAGTATTAGAATTAGCTTCACTTGCTGTCTGGTCACAAAGAGAAAGATAATAAGATAATACGGCAATGAAAACTATATCTTTCTTGAAATTTTTCTTTTGTATTATCTTTTTCTCATAAGAAATCTTCGTTTTCTTTTCTTGTCTTCAAGCTTATGATGTATTTACAGAACCTTTGTCTCTTACAGTTTATCATCTATTTTGTACCTTAATCTTCCCAGTTTTATCCCCGTGTGGTTGTGCTGGCTGTGTAGACTCCTGTTTTATTTGTAGTTTTGCTTTCACATTCTGTATGACATCCTTTCTATATTTTTTTTTCCCTTGAGTCTAACAGAAATCCTGGTTTAGCTATATTGCATTTTTAATACAGTTTTGTGCTGTTTCTCTGCTTCTGGAAATCTCTATTTATTCTCAATAACTGCAAATTATTCTGTATTTTTTTTCCCATGGAAAGTCAAATTTTGCCATGTCTCTCATCTGATCCCACAATGAGAGGAAACTTCTGAAACAAAATCCTTTTTTTTTTTTTAAAAAAGTATATTATTTCATCCCCTTTCTTCTTTTCTTTTTCTTAAGAACTGTGAACCTGATCCTTCTGTGACCATCTGCGGCACCTTCCACCTTCTAATCCCCAGCTACCTCCCGTCATTTGGAACCCAGACTCAAGACAATTGTTTCCTAAACTAACTCCCTTTTTCACATTCTCCCCAGTGCACTCTCTAACTTAACTTGTATTAGAAGTTGTGTCCTTTTGTGTTCTAACAGTTATTAGATAATTAATGTTTACTTTTATCACTAGCTCTCTTTCTGTTGCCAAAAATATCTAATTTCCTACCTGTGGTAAAATGGTTTAACAGAGTCTCTGCCGTTACAAGGCTTTGTTCTTTGCCTTTTATATTCATCCATTAAAAAAGTTAAATCTCTTCATCACTATCTTTTTAGAATCAATATATATTTCTTCATATTTAACTCTTACTCTGTTTTTAGTTGTGTATTTGTCCTCTTTAATTCCAGTCTTGTGACTTGTCATGAATGTTTGTGGTGTCAGTGAGATTGTAGTTTTGTCTAAATATTAGGACTTCAGGTTCTGCCTGTGTTTTGTACTCTGATGTTTAGACACTGCAGTTTATTTTTCTTCCTCTCCCTCTTCTAATAGTAGAATGGAGCAATCAATTCTCAGCTCCTTTGGCTAGATAAGAATTGTGTTTTACTTAGTGAAGGGCTTTTATCACCAGCTCCAATCAAACAATCTAAAGCTCCCTTCTCTAGTTTGTTGAACTCATGATCTCCTCTATTGTCTGGTGGTTCTTCAATAGAAAGGTTTTGTAATTTGTTAAAATTTGAGTTAGGCAAGCTTGCTAAAATGAAGCTTAGGTGATAAATATATGGAAGAGTGATTTACCCTTAACATGGATAGTGTCTGGTTTTTGCTAATTAAGGAATAGGGTAGTGCACCCTGTGTAGTGTCAACCACTAGGACTGGAATGTGTTTTTACCAAGTAGGAAAAAAAATATTTTCATACTTAATGCCGTAGAAAAGACTTCATCTTCCTGCAAGTCAAAATAACTTCTCATCTCCTTTACTATTAATGTGACCACAAATGCAAATGAAGTTGGGTAAATCACTAGTATATATGGCACCCCTAGTTATTGAAAATTTTGTATCTGTCCCAAATAGACTTGATGACTTGAGTTAATTTCAAGATAAACAGTATTTAACTGGACTAGCTTTTATTAATAGCTGGAACCTATTAACTGGGTTGATACCCTGGTGGTATTTGTTCCTGCAAACCATAAAATACATTGGACTGATACAGTAGAAATTAAGTTTACAAATCTACAGATGGACTAACTGCATATGACTTCAGCAGAATGAGAAGAGTAGAAACTTAGAGAAAAAGAGCAGAACTGAACTTAGAACATTTACATTAAGCCTGTCTAGCACAGAAGGCATATACTGCACCAGAATAAAGGTCTAGTTGAGATTCCTGTGTGTGACTGTCTGATAGCAAACAATAAAGGAAAAAGACAAGTGTACAGATGTTTTCTTCTGGGATTTAGTGGTTTGGGGATTTCCTGAGCCACACTATTGAATCTAATATACAATGTTATTGCTATCAATCTTGAATTTGATTATGTGGTATCTTTTGATCTTCTTTATATGTATAGGATCAAATTTACTTGTTTGCTGAGAACCTCCTGTGGCAGTGAAAGTAATTAGTTTTATTTTATTTTTAGTTATTTTTTTAATTTTATTTTTTAGTTATTTAATTTATTTTATTTTATTTTTAGTAATTAGTTTATCTTAAAGTTTCTATTAGAAAGTTCTTCTGTATCGCAAGCTGTTCTAAAAGGCCAGTAACTCATACTTAAATTTATATATTTCAGTTTTAAATTATGTCATTGAAGATGGAATTTCAGGAGTTCTCTGCTTCCACTGAAAGTCATGGGCAGTTTATTTCTCAGATGAAGCTGAAGTACATTAAACTCTGTATTGGACATAAAGGTGTAAACTGCGTTGCATTTCTTTAGCAAATGCTTTAGTCTACTCCACATCTAGAAGCTGAACGGAGTTCACAGTGATTGTGCACTAAGAATGTTGTTTTTGAGGATGTCCCAGATGTACTGCATGTGTGTGATCTGATTGCATCACTCTGCCACAAACAGGAACACAGCCGACTAGAAAGGAGCAAGATAATCAGGTAGTATGGTTTACACACGCTGTTTCATACTGAGTCAGGTCAAACAATCTGCAGTAATCTACACAGATCTGCACAGGTATACACTTAAGTGAAACAGAACATGTTTTGTTTTGTTTTGTTTTTTTCCAGACTAAAATAACTGGTTTTTAGTACTGGGAAAATGCTGAAGTTTGGGTACCAATTGGGATACTACCTTCAGTTTAGGCAGCAATTGATTCTCTTTCTACTGATTTTCATCCTTCTTCTGCATGCTTTTCTCCTATCAGTGAAATGATGCTCAGAAAAATTCCTATTCTGAAAAGAATATCCCTACATACATATACACGCTCATATATTCTTCTACATAATAATTCTCTCCTCTTTCATTTTAATTTATGAAAGCTTTTATTTCATTAAAGCTACTCTTCAGGAATATATATTACGTTTCTATTTCTTCCCAGCTTACAACATGAATATCACCGCTGGGTGTACTGGTAAAAGAAACTGCATCCCTAGAACCACCTTGTCTCTTGTTACATTACAATGTGTTAAGAATTTGGCATCCAGAAGGACTTTGACAGGCTTGAGAGGTGGGCCCATGGAAACCTCATTAAGTTCAACAAGGCCAAGTAAAGCAGCTTGCACCGGAGTCAGGGCAATCCAAAGCACAAATGCAAGCTGGGAGAAGAATGGGTTGAGAGAGAACAGCCCTGAGGAGAAGGACATGGGTGTGCTGGTGGATGAAAAGCTGGACATGAAATGGCAATGTGTGCTTGCAACCCAGAAAGCCAACCATATCCTGGGCTGCATCAAAAGAAGTGTGACCAGCAGGTCAAAGGTGATTTTGCCCCTCTACTCTGCTCTTGTGAGACCCCACCTGAAGTACTGCACCCAGCTCTGGAGTGCTCAGCACAAGAAGTATACGGACCTCTTAGAGTGATTCCAGAGGAGGGTCACAAAGATGGTCAGAGGGCTGGAGCACCTCTCGTACGAGGACAGGCTGAGAGTTGGGGTTGTTCAGCCTGGAGAAGAGAAGGCTCCAGGGAGACCTTCTAGCAGCCTTCCAGTACTTAAAGGGGGGTACAAGAGAGATGGGGAGGGACTCTTGATCAGGGAGCAGATGAGTGATAAGACAAGGACTAAAAGTTTTAAGCTGAGGGAGGGTAGATTTAGATTAGATACTGTGAAGAAACTTTTGGCTGTGAGGTGGTGAGACACTGGCACAGGTTGCCCAGGGAAGTTGTGGATGCCCCATCCCTGGAGGTGTTCAAGGTCAGGTTGGATGAGGCTTTGAGCAACCTGGTCTAGTGGGTGTTCCTGCCCATGGCATGGGGGTTGGAACTAGAAGATCCATAAGGTCCCTTCCAATACTAACCATTCAATGATTCTGTGATTCTACTGTATTTTGTGAATTTTACCAGTAGGATTCTGCACAACCTGCTGTTTTTTCTGGTTTCTGTTTGCACTTTTTCCATGTCTTTTTTTTTTCTTTTATTTTTTTCTTTGTTTGGTGGTTCTTAATATGGTGTAGCTAACAAGTTCTAGTTTTGCTTTTGTTTGTCTATTTCATTTTGCTTTGCTTCAGATGAGCTCTAACACTTTTCTTGCAAAACACTCTCTCTGGATTGACTGTTGAAAAGAAGTAATACCAACATCCTACACCGGACTTGCAAGCTGATTTTTATTAGTTGGCAAGTATACTTCAGAACCTTGATTGTCCTTTCTCCTTAAGACTGATTTCCAGCAGCCCAAGCTACTGGATTCTTTCCCTCAGAACTGTGCCTTTTGAGTCATTATGCAAAGATTTATTTTGCATACCACAAATCAGAATGCCTGCTTTACTATCTCTTTTTCTATGTGTCTGTACATTTAGGTTTAATATAGTAAAGTAATTCCAAAGAATCTGAGAATTAGGGCATTTGTTCCTTCTTTTTTCTCTTGGGTGTGACTTCATGCACATATATTGTTCTAATTGTATCTTGAAATAATATGGCAAGATGAAAAACACTTTGGTTTAAATTCTTCCTCCTTTCTGCAGTTACAAGCATACTAAAACAATATATGCCATCCTTTAAGAGAGAAGAGCTGTGATCACCCAGTCATCCAAAAATCTGTTGCAATTTCAGATACCTGGTTATTTAATTTGCACAGAAATTCCAGGAGGCTGTAACAGGTACAGTATCACTAAACTACTTGCTAATTACTTCTACTGTTAGACTAGGGTATCTGAATCATACAGGTATACCTCAATTATATCTTAATTAATATTTTTTTTTAAACAAAGAACATTTGAGGAAAATATTTTAAGGTAAAGCTCAGCAAAACATAAATAAAGAAAATCTGGATCGTCCATCAATGTATGTATGTATATGAGAATGTAAAGAATACGTTAATGTTTATAAAGTAGATTGAGCTGTGATGTTATTAAATAATTTATTACTTACTGCAGCCTTTTACTTAGCATCTTGTTAACATCTTAGGCAGTCAAGGATCAGTAAGAAAACTGCAAATCAGTTTGGTCTTGTTACATTTAACAGCTGCAATATAACTATGGAATGTATGACAAAGTTTCATTTAGGAAACAACATGTAGATTGCCCTGAAGGACTCAAGAGGAACTTGTTGAATTTTAGAAGTTGCTTAGGGCCATAGATGGTATTTTTTGACCACAAACACAGAGAAATAATATAACGGAAGACAAAAAGTTGAAATACACTGCTGGATTGTAAATAAATTGCAAACACTTAAGAACAGACTTGATTTTCATTTCACAGAATCACAGAATCACAGAATGTTAGAGATTGGAAGGGACCTCGAAAGATCATCTAGTCCAATCCCCCTGCCGGAGCAGGACACCTAGATCAGATCACACAAGAACGCATCCAGGCGGGCTTTGAATGTCTCCAGAGAAGGAGACTCCACAACCTCTCTGGGCAGCCTGTTCCAGTGCTCTGTCACCCTCACTGTAAAGAAGTTTTTCCTCATACTCAAGCGGAACCTCCTATGTTCCAGCTTGAACCCATTGCCCCTTGTCCTATCACTAGATGTCACAGAGAAGAGCCTGGCTCCATCCTCCTGACACTCACCCTTCACGTATTCTGAGCAATTCTGCTGGAGTATCTACTCAGAATGTAGCTCTGGTATCTCAAATACTAAAATTGACTGAAATGTATATCTACACCTCTTTGACCAAAGTTCTGGGCAACAAAGGTTGGTTTTAGGAGAGGAAGTAGAGTTGGGGGGAACAGACAGCTGTTTACCCTTCTTACGACATAGCAAGGAGGAATAATGACTAAGGTTTCTGTGGATCTTCTGATTGCCGACAGTCACAAAGTGTGTAACAGGAGGTTTTCTAGATTACATCAATACTATGTGTCAATATTCTACTATGTGTTCAGTATGTTACATCTGCTTCTCATTTCTGTCAAAAATACTTTAACTAAAAATGAGACTAGTAGTTACTTTGCATATAAAGTTGTATTAAGGAAGTATGTAGAAGTATTTTAATGTACAAACATTATTTTCAAAATACTCTGGTGGTGTACGTTATTCTACTCTAAAGTTTAAAAATCCCTAATTCAGAACTAAAATTAAATTTGTAAGTCATGTGACTAGTCCTAACAAATTACTAGTACATAAAGCATTTGATGCACTTGATGCCTGTCTTATCACATGATTTAAAATGCATTGGACATTTGAGAGATCTGATATGATGCAAATAGCTTAGGTATTCCAATAACCTGACTGTCCAGGACAGGATCAGATTTGAAACGGTAAGTTCCCTTGTCTGAACTTTTGTGATCTTTCTTGCTTTATGTGGCTCTGTGACTAACTTTTTTGTGGTGTGTGATGTGTTGTGTTGACCCAGTTGCAATCTAAGGTAGGGTTTGCTCCTGCTGCATAAATTTGTAAGATCACCCTCCTTTGCATTATTAATTTTGTATAGCTTTTATCCTTGTAATTATACCCTTCCTTAAGTGTACAGAGGTAATTCAGGTAATCTGCTTATTAAAAAATTTGAAATCTCCTCAACATTATGTAACATAACTGCTAGGGTGCTTTACAGGATTATGCATTACTCTATAAAGGTCAATGGACATTCACCTTTCTTAGTGTTTTTTTTTTCCCCAGACGTACCAGTTATAATTTTTATCTGTCTGTCCATGTTCAGCATCAGCACTAGTAGCACTGTCTTTTTATTTTCATGTGAAAAAATCAATTATCAGTAAAACTAAATGTTGAGACCTTGAGCAGTATGAAAAGCAGCATAGGAGTCCTAGAGGCAGAAAGTTATCAACTCACTATCCAAAGCTGAACATTGGGTAAATGGGTTGGACTGCTTAACAAGTGATCATTGCTAAACCAGATTTTTGGTTCTACAAAGAATTAATCTTTTCCTGGTAGTATAAATTGATAGTAACTCCATTAAGACCCTAATGCTGTTTCTCTACACAATTCTGTGTAGGATTCCATAGAAACAACTTCCGGTGGACAGCATTCTCTCACCACTTACTGTTTATGTATGCTTGCTGTTATACACCATTTCACTGTAAAACTGTGATACAAGTAGTCTTTTATGAAAATGTAAAAACTATAATCTCTACATCAGGGGATTTAGTAAATATCGAATCCAGCAATTTGTAAGATTCAAAAGCATTTGTTTCTGGCAAATGACTTCACCACATTACCTGGTACATATTGTCTGTGCATTTTTTAATTATGCAAGTGAGATTAAGTGTTTAGGCTTGCAATTTGACTGGACTGATATTTCTGCTGATATAATATTGCTTAATCTGTATACAATCTATTTTTCCTGTTACTCCAGCTATAGTAGAATTAAAGCTATGTTATCAGTCTTTGGTTTTTTTTTTTTGGGGGGGGGGGCACTGACAAAGCTTCCTAGTGCAAATTTTGTATTGATGTTGTGTTGTCCTTTTACAGAATGTTTGAGCTATTGAAATCAGATATTTAATCCTAGAATTTATATGATCTGTCCAAACTCCTTATAAAAAAAGCTTCCATCAAAGTAATGTCTCTATATTTGCAACCATTTACGGATCAGTGTATTTCTAATTTGAGAGGAAAATCTTTCTGTAGAGTTTGTTCTACTAAATCTATACTTTGAAGTATATGCCTAGGTGGGAGTTATATAATCGTGAAAACATTCTTTTCATCAGAAGAGAACAAAAACTGATATAAAGAGCATCAGGAAACCTAAAAAAAAATGGTGACCTAATATAACTCTATATTAGATATATACCGAGAGTATTCCTTTTATTCTCAAGAATCTACCTGGAATCTGTAATACAAGGACTGAACCTGCTTGCAGGTGAAAGAAAGAAGAGTGATCTTCTTAGCAAATTAAAAAAAAGTTGACACAAACCTTATAGTAGACCCAACAATGTTTGGCTCTAAGCCTGTTATAATAGTGTTTAAAATTATTTGGTTTACATGGTAGTAAGTAGGCAGCAGAATGAAATGGATTATATATACTATGAATTAGATAACAGAATTAAATCAATTGAATAAAGGAAATTCAAGAAACAACTTTTTTCCTTAAAGCTTTTTTTTTGCTGCCAGCATGTTTAAAACCAATTTAAATGGATTATCTGAATAATCTACTGAGAAGCACTGAAATTTCTGGTATTGACCAGAATTTTGTATTGAGGACTGTTAAAGCTGAGTCATTCAACTCTTAGTAACCTGTACATTAAGGATTCCAGTATGGAGTTTGTCTGAAGATGAAGCTTCTAGAGACCAGATATCAGTGTTTCAGGAAGACCAAGGGGTAACTGTGGAAATCCCGTCTCAATGAGTAATGACAAATTTGAAATTATTAGAAATCCAGCAAAGACTAGAAGCTGCAGTGGAGTCCTGTCACTTGTGCTTCCCTCCAAAGGGTAAAATAAAAATATAGAGTGTTGTAGTAATGCAGGAATAAGTAAACTGACACTGTATTTATTAGGGACTGCCAAAGAAATGCTATTCTGTGTAATATATAGAGAGCTTTAGAAGTATAGAAAATAAGTAGACTCAGATGAAACATGTAGAAACTTGTATCTTGTTTTATGAAGAGCTTGTCATAGAGACTGATTCAGTGTTGCTCTGTGAGGAGGAATGTTATTATAAGAAGTCTCTAGTAAAAGAAGATTGTGCTTATATATAGGATATCCAGGAGACCAGAGTGTACAACAGGCACTAGAACACTAGCAGCAATTCTGGACTATTCAATACAGAGGTGAGTGTATAGCAGGACAATCTTTCTACAGAGGAGGGCACTGAAATAAGCTCAGTTTTCAATCTGTTTGGCAGCTAGCCTTGAGCTGTGGTTACTTTTCAAGGTTCCTAGTAAAAGCAGGTAAACAAAGTAAAGAAAAATAACTCAAAAATCAATGAGAAAATTACACAGGCCAATGGTATTACCTGAAGAATTTCCTATCACATTCAGTAATTTCTTCACCATTAAGTCCTACATCAAAAATCCTTTTCTATGCTGACCTTCATCAGAAGATTTGCAAGGGCTGTCCTTTCACCAAGGAAGCCTACTCCCTTTGAAAAATAATTTTGAAGTACCATTAATGAATAAATTTAATCTAAAAATTAATACTAAAGCACCAGGCTGTAAAGGCATTTTGCTGCCTAATGCCGACCAGTTTCAAAAGCAGTTTAGTATCTGCATAGAAGTGTTGCCCAGGTACCTTCAACCTTGAAGTAAATGGGAAGTTCATCACTTAATGTAAGTACTCTGAAAAATGGATCCCCAGACACACTTGGGTATACCTGGGGCAAAATCTACACATAAAATAAACTCATGCTGCATGTTATCCTCAAACAACAGTGCATCATAGCCGTAAAGCAATATGAAGCATTGCTCCCTGAGACTTAGACTATTGTCAGTACCTGAACTAGCTTCTTTAGACAGTTATTTCAAAATTTACCTTTCAGCCTGAAATGTCAAAACCTTAGCACATAGGAGAGGTGCCAACTGAACTGTGCATTTTTGAGATCTGCTTACCCCTATTCTGAAACAAGATCTTGGAAGTTCTTGCCTATAATCAAATTGAATAAGCAATAACTAAACTGCTTGAAAACAAAAGTAAAATCAAATAAATTACATAGATTTTACTGATAACTACTGCTTTATTAATGAACAAAACAAATATTATGCATTTTAAAATAATTGTAATTCGTTTGATGTTTGCTTGAAGAATTTATAACATTTTTGGTCCCATAGCAAAATATTTATTTTATAACATGCTATAATGCGAATGCTCACAGTACCATTCCTATGCATACTGAACAGAAAAATTGGGACTAGTTAGTGTTTTGTTACCAACCTTTGTCTGTTATACAAGTATCACATATTGAAATGCAAACCTCATGGCTTTTGTATGAAATCACTGTTCCTAAACAAAGCCATGGGATAATGCATGTATATAGGTTTTATTCCTTCACATCAAACACTAACATAAATAGTAATTATTGTGTAGCTGCATTGTGCCTGAAAGTAACAGTGCATTAAGATCACAGGGCTTTCATAGTGGGTCCTGTCTCTTGGCATGAAAAACAGCACAATGTGGAGCTTTCTTACTACAGAGTGGTAGAAAACCCAGCAATAAAGACAGTAGAAGGAACTAAGCTTGACATTCTTTTATTTCACTGGTAAAATAAGCAAGAGTTGCAGTAATACAAGGGTGTATTAGATATTAAAAAGGCATTAGTTTTGCAGGCAAGATTGCGCCTTACAGTAGTGTCTGTATTGATGGTGGTGGGATAACATTTGCCGAGATAAACAAAGTAACTACTAAATCATCCCTTGGAAAGTATAGCAGGACTAGGCACCTGCAGCCATCACTAGTACCTGTTACAGGTTACCCTTCCTTCTTCTGCTCTGAAAATCAACTGCTAAAGCATCTGCCTGATACAGTGGAAATGACATTGCATATAGTTGAACTAAATGCTTTTGACTGCTTAAGTGGTGAGGAAATTTGTTGTTTTCACCATCAGTTTATTGAGCCCTGCAAACTATAGCTGCTTCAACTGTCATGTTTCATCTGCTCAAAGTACATGCCCCATCTTTTAAGTGTTAAATTGTCTGGGGAATGTAATGGAAATACTTTCCCATTACCTTTCAGCCATCTTACCCCGACAGAGTAACACTAATGTGGTTGCAAGTAACATCACTGGATACCCTTGCTTCCTCACTAGGCCTGATTATATTTCCTTTCTTACTCCAGAGGCCCCCAAGCAGGGATTATGTTGAGGTCACTGCAGCTGGAGCTGGCAGGGTTTAGATATGTTCCTATCCCTGATTCTTCACTGACCTGTTAGTTAAGAAGGTCCTACCTTACTCCTGATGCCAGATTAGCCTTTGAAGCCTGAAGAATAGGGAAAGGCCTACTGCACCCCTCCATGTACCAGGACTGTCACTAGACTAGCAGAACAGCACCTCCTTCCCGTTCTAAATTTTATTGCAAAGTTTTCTAGTTTTATTATCTTTGAATAAAAGTTAATTTTATTGCATGTCCTGTTTCCAATTCATATGCTAATTGGCTTTCAAATTGCCTGTTGTCAGAGGAATCTGCTGCTTTGCCAGAATTGTTGATCTGAGTTCAGTATAAGCCAGTGCCTTGCTGTGCTGTATATATGAGCTTGTTTTTCATAAGTCTTATTTCCCCCAGTCCCCTAGCAAAGCCCTCAGATTTGCAGATGTGCTTACTCCTTATGACTTTTTATGATAGCCTTAATTAGCATTAGCATCCATCTTTTACATTCTGCAATTTTCTGCAATTACCATCTCTTTCAGTTTTAGCAGTTACTACATTGCCCCTATGAAAGTGCACTTTCAACAGAGACTAAAATAAAGGTAGCCCTGAGAATAGCAAACCCCAAAATGCATGGGGACAAGGTTTATTAATTACAGCTGTGGAATTAAGAGTTCATAATTAACTATAAATAATCCAGTTTATGGACTGAGACATTATGATAGTTTATGTCAGAAATGGCTCTTTAAATGTATCACTGATTTATTCTGTAATTCTTTTCTTCTAACTTTATAACACATTAGTTGGCTCAGTAAATAAGATGGAAAAGCTTGTAGGTTGGAAGGCAGGGAGATGACTGACCAGTTATTGTGATGGGCAAAACAGACTCAACTTGGGAAAAAGTAATCTAATTTATTGCCCATTAAGAATGGAGTTGGATGTGTCAGGAAAACTTTGCAGCTGGCTTGTGCTGATTGAGGAGAGAGGCTAGGACACAAAGTATAGGATTACAAGAGTAATTTTATTCATACACATGAGGTGTCCCATTCATATTGGGCTGTGCTCAGCACGGGGCAGCCCCAGCCCCTCCCCACAGGGGCCGCCCCTGCAGACCCCCAGCTGCTGCTGACAGCACCTGGACACCTGCACCCAGTACAGTACCAAAGTTTCCAATTTTATTTTTCAATACCATCTGCAGCACCCCAATAGCAAAAGAGCTCAAGCAATTTTTTTTAAATATATATAGGTTGAACTGTGTTTATGGCTGAACTGAAGAGGTATATATCTCACTGTTAGATGTTCTTTTATTTCCTTCCTCATTTTCCATTGCACTCTGTTTATCTGTTGATTTTGTTCCCTTTGCATATTGGTAGCTAAGGCTCCAAGCTTGCAACACATTACGTATGAAGTTCATTATACATGTGCGAACAGCCTCACTGATTCCAGTGGAACAGCTCACCTCTGTAGATTTAAGTATACATATAAACTTGTACGATTTTAGTGCAAATATTTATATTTGGATTCTACATATGAAGAAAAAGAACGAAAGGAATACGAATCCTTTCTTTAATATTTCCCACAGCTTAATACAAAGTGGTTTTTTGCAATACACACAAGGAAATCATAATGACAGTCATTCCTCAGCCACATAACCCACGTGTCTGTTTAAACTTGCACTGCAAATTGTCATCATTTTGAAATGAACTTGTCCAAAGACTCTTGTATGTATTCAACAAATTGAATCACCATACTGCGGTTCATTATGTGATTGATTCTTTAGGAGAGATGTTTGCATGTGGCAATATAAACACTGGAATGTGTTAAATTAGCGTGTATGTTCAGTTCTCCCATTTTTTTTTTGTGTCAGACAGGGAATATCTTAGCTACGTTCCTTAGAAACATAGTCTGCAACTTTGCTATCTGAAAATGAGTAATTAAAACTCGACAGAGGCCTGAACTGAGTTTTTAAAAAGTCTCATCAACTGGATGGAACATTTTGGGTTTGTATCTTTCTTGATGGATTGCAAACACAAGTAATGAACTTAAGTGTTTAAAGCATCTGTAGTAAACAAAGGCACTCGAGGGAAATCTCAGTCCGCTGCTCTTTGCATCAGTTTAAAGATTCAGCAGTGGTTCATGGACAAATTTGTTTCCCTTCTGTATTTTAATTGTGCACTAATAATGTGTTAGTTTATAATTTAAGGATAATAGTCATAATTGATTTTTTCAGATTTTTTTAACATCCAATACATCAAATGCTTTTAGAAAAAAAAAAATCTAATTACAAAACAATCTTTTGCACCATGCTTGACTTTTCTTAAACAACCAAATGATAATCAGATAGTGTTTAAGCTTTATTGAGTGGTTTTCCCCCCAGTAATCTTCCAGTGCTCATCAGCAATAAACTGCTTTATGGGGAAAATGCTATTTGGATTGATAGTGGTGTTAATCCTTATTTTGTAAGCCACATTACTTATTTTACCCTCTTGCACTAAGAAATGCACTTTGAAATGCAAAGATCTCTGTAATTTATTCAGTTAAGGGCTTTCGTAACTCTATTCCACATGATTTTCTATGGAAAATAGCAGAATTTAAATATGGCCTCTGACTGATGCTGACTTAGCTTGCATGTAGCCTGCTCGTGAATCTGAATTTGTTGAAGATACCTTACATCCTCTATTTGAAACCATCCTTCTGCACAACAAGATTAATCCCATATATGTTTCTTTTCCTATTGAAAACCTACTGAAAATGAAACAGTGGCCTTCTGTATACTAGCTCTCAGGTTTTGAGATACATTCCTGGAAGACAGACCTGAGAGGTGATGACTAGTCAGCTTAAGAAGTAAAGCCTTTTCTACAACATTGTCTACATGTTGCAAAAGACATGGAGCCAAAACACAGGTATTTTTAAAGAAGAAAAATGTGAGAAGAGTTCTATGAAGAGAGAGGGGAAAACAGACAGACAAAATAAACCAAAAAGAGCCCCACTTTAAATGCAAAATTTTAAATACAAATGCCCAAAGACTAGGAAAATTGCATTCCAATTATTTGTTTCAGATTGGCTGGAACACACCACTCTTAAAGATTACATAAGCAATTATTTAACTATAATAGCCAGTCAGATGTAGACATGTAATTAACTTGCAACAGAGTTCTAATACTGCTCCACATAGAAATTTTGAGAGAAGGGGTTTTTATTTTTGTCCTAGAGTTCATCTTGTTGTTAAATGTTTGTTTCAAAGGAAAGTAATTGAGGGACACTTTTATAAGGAATGTTAACCTTTTTATTTCTGGAGATGTAACAACGTAGGGATGTGACAATATATATTTACTTTAATAATATATGAAAATATAGCAATTTACCTGAATGAATATCTAACTATCCTGTCTCATGAGAAAAACACTGACTTTGTCTTACTGTGTATTGCTTGTAGAAAAGTAAATATTGATCTCTTCAGTTAATATCTATCTCTAAGTCATAGTATCATAGAATCATAGAATGGTTTGGAAGGCACCTTCAAGATCATCGAGTTCCAACTGCCCTGCCGCTGGCAGGGACACCCTCCACTAGACCAGGTTGCTCAAAGCCTCATCCAGCCTGGCCTTGAACAGGGATGTGAATACAGATCAGGGATGGGACACCCTGGTCAATAAAATCCTCCACAGAAGACTGTGTCACTTTCATCAGCCAGCTAATTAGCAGTACAGGATCTTGGACAAGCATGTGTATCACCAGTTTAAAATATTTATATCATATTGTATAATGTATATTTCTGTCTATGAAAGTCTGTATTTAAATTTCAGCTGCTTGTTTGAGGTGTGTATTTAAGTGGAAAAATGTCTGCCTGCTGATATTTTAAATAAAACCACTATTTTCTAAAAATCAGTATTTTTTAAAAGGTATATGTGCCTTTCTACTTTCCTAACTTCTGAGTTGTTTCCAAATGCTGTTTCAAGTAAAACTCTGCATTTTAGGTAGAAAGTATTTAAAAATCATCAGAGAATTCTGCCATCATAGTCTTTATTTGTAACTGTTGAATATAAACAAGCAAACAAACCTGAAAATGGTTGCCAGAACCTGAATTGTAAGCAAGATAGTAGACTTGTATTCTTGCTCCTCTTTGACCATATTTTTAATGCTGGTTATTTTTAGCTAGTCGTCCTCTTTT
This sequence comes from Pterocles gutturalis, assembly GCF_000699245.1. Taxonomy (NCBI): domain Eukaryota; kingdom Metazoa; phylum Chordata; class Aves; order Pterocliformes; family Pteroclidae; genus Pterocles; species Pterocles gutturalis. Next base: position 36,506 of record NW_010130301.1, read on the forward strand.
AAATTACTTTAGAGAAATACTGCTCTTATCTTAAGGTTCAGCTGTGTTTCTTCAAATCTACGTAGCGTGTGGCTTGATTTCCTTCATCCAAAGAAATTAACCTTAATGATCTTTAGAAGTCCTGATTTCATAATTACTACCAAGTTTTTTTGTCATTCTGTCCTTATTTTTATAGTGCCCATATTTAACTTTCTTACTAAATCAGCCCTACCCTGCTGTCGGAGAGGTTTGGCGCTCACTCTTTGGGCCATGCTCTGATTGCAGGCTGAGGCAGCCACTGACTGCAGTCCTCCAGACTCCTTTGGTTCCACAGGCAAAATGCAGACTGTTGTTGGGCTCTTACAGACTGCACAGGGCTGGTAGTTTATTAATTGAACAGCCTTGACTGTGAAGTGTACTCTTTAGCCATGGCTCCTAAAAGACTAATCAGAGTTCAGTAGCATGTTATTATAATTAAATAGAAAACTCTGCCAGTGAGCTGAGTGTTGTGGCCAGCATTATTGACACTGAGATGACAGCAATTGCTCAGTGTAGAAAAATGGTTATCAGATTTCCCATGCAATAGACTGGGAGAAGGGAGATGTGATGACTAAAAGTAACACTTCTGAGGATGAAGTGTTCCTTTGAGGACAGTCACTTGTCAAAGAAACAGCAGTAGAGTAGGTATGGCACCATGGAGTTTTTCTTGTTGGTTGTTTGTGGTTTTCTTTTGTTTTGTTTTGTTGTGTTTTAATGCGACAGAGTGGAGATTTATTTGTGACTTGGGCTTGATTCTGCCTTCCATGCTGTACCCTGGGCAATTTTTTTGGATGGGGTGAATTGGCATAAAGATGGAAAAATTAAATCTTGTATGAGTGTTTTTTTCTTCTGGTTCACTTAGCTAGGTGGTATTTTTCCCAGAAATGAAGAAAATAATACATTTCCATTCTGCATATGTCACTTAGAAGTTATTGTTACTGACTCATTTTAGAGGAAAACACTGGTCCATACTGAAAACTGCACTTCTTTGGAACAACTGGCACTTTTTTTAGTATAACAAAAAATTATAGCTGAACCTTGATAAGATAACACCTAAAATGGAGACTGGTCAATGAGTAATATATGTATATGTGTTTCTCCCTTAGACTTTGAAAACCCTCCAATGGATTGTTAAAACCTTATATTAAATGCAAGAGAGTCTTAATAATAAAAGAGTGTTCTTATACCAGCCTGAGTTTTTTGTGTGACACACTGTGGTACTGAGTAATTTTTCTAGGCAACTTGAAGATCTTGGAAAATATTTTCACAATTGAAGCACTGACATAATCTTAACTTTAGCAGTGTGATCAGCAGTACTAATACAAAAATGAAAAAAAATCAACATCAATCTCATCAAAACAGAAAAATAAGTGAAAAGCACTTATCTGTACTTGCATTTCCTGAAGGAAATGTTGCTGTCAAAGTGCACTGTTTTTCTTGTGGTTTACTCTGCATAAATAAACTGAAGTTGTTTTCTTTCTTTCAGCAATTTTATTCAGTTTCTACTCATAGCATAGCACATTAACCTGTCAAGAAAAATCATCACCTAGCAGCTCCAGATATGTTTCCAACGTTGTTTTATGGGCTTCTACTAATGGATGTATGCCATCAAGATAGACCATACTGATGTAATCCTGTGCGTCTGTATGTGTGTGTCTGCATGTGCACTGCCCAATTATGTTCCTGAGTGTACATGAGACTTTTGATTTTATGAGTAGTATAGAAATTTACATATAAAATGGGCTTCTCTCCAGCTCCCCCTCCCAAAGAAGTGTAACTTTGTTGACATATAGCAGTCTGTGCCTTTTTGTTTAAAATTTAGTTTCTGTTCTCAGGATACGTTTTCTGCAAGGTATCTTATTTCTCTGATAAAGGACAAGAGACTATGTGGACTGAGTATTTTAGAGTTGTTTTCTTTAGTCGTTGATTTTGTTTTCTCTTATATTCTATAGCTCTTTCAGTTCTGAGCTGAAAGTGTTCTCCCTTGCATTTTGACATAAGGCTGTATCATCTTGTAGTAGGATAACCAGATCTCAGGCAAGAATTATGCAGTTGCAAACACAGCAGCATCTAACAGCGCAGTGGTTTGAACCATGCAGAAATATACCTTACTGCAGCTAGTCACAGTGGAAAGATTAATATGCAATCTACTGGTTTCTTGTGAAGTTTGTCATGTAATGCATGTGTGTGTGTGTGCTACCTCTAGTCATCATAATTTCCTCATCTATTGTTTCTTTTTGTACTCTGATGTCTGGCTCCTTGTTCCTTTGTTGATAGCTGTGGGGAATATTGCTGAGTAGGTAGTAGTGAGAAGGTATTCACTAAATATTCCTGTGCTATGAGACAAGAAGGAAAAGGAGGGAAAGAAGAAAAAAAATGGGAAGAGTAAGTAAATCGTAGGGTATTACTTGAAGATAGATATGCTAATTAGAATCTGAAAGAATTAACACCACAATAAAAATCAACATCATAAAATGTTTATACTCTAAATCTGTGAGCCTGCTTTGCATGAATTAGAGTCTGCAGTAATCCTGAACTGAGTATTCAGGTTGTTAATAAATTGTCATGTCTTCTTTCTAATGTCTGACTTTTGAATCTCTAGTAAATATTAGTCTAAGCAAAATTTCTATCAAACCAGTGATGAAAATAATATTGCCTTCAGAACAATAAACTTAGCAGAGGAATTTAATAGAAAAAGGCAGATGGTTTAAACAATAATTTGAAATTTCTGAGAGAAGTTGATAAAAGCTCTGACTGACTTCTGTGTGGCAACATTTGTCTGCACACTGAGAGTATTACAGGTGTTTAATGTTTTCAGATGGAAGAGGAGGAAAACAGGGAATTGGTGTGTTCGTTATAATATTTACTGCATAAAAATATGAATGATGCATTGATTCATTGTATACGTATACATATATATTTTCTCCTATAGTTGGGGGTGTATATGAAAGTGTTCAAAGTTCTACAACTGAAGAGTAAACTCAAAGACTTAAATAGAAAAGCTTTCTAGGCCAATAACAACTTAAGGTCATCTTCTTACAGCTATTATACAGACTTTATACAGTAGGAAAATCATGTTAAGATGAATTTCAGAACAGTCTTCTGGAAAATAGCAGAGAAAAAGTGCAGAGGAGAAGTTTTAGGCCATGGTTTTGGAGACCATGTCCATTTGCTGATGAAGGTTTTCAGACAATAATTGTAGGAATGGATATAGAAGTAACTTTTTTTGATGACAATAACATTTTTATTAGAACATATTAATCTCATTTTGTCTACATTCTAAATAGGCAAGTTGCTCTAGGAAGGTTCCTTTATGCAGTATCAGAGCTACTGGCAACCTGGGTGAACATTGCATCACATGAGAAGCCCTTTTCAGGCATATGATAGCATGAAAATGATAATTAACATGTACTTGGAATAAACCTGTTAGAAGCTGAAATTTTGAGAAGCTACAGTGTGGTCAGATTAGATCTCAGTGGGAATGATGAAAAGAGTACCTTTGATATGTGACTAATTCAGGTCTCTGAATAGAAGCAGGAAGATGTAAGAACTCTTCCCCTGCTCCTCTTTCTTATATTTCACCTTGAAGCATCACCTAATGGAATCGACACCATTCAATAAGGACAGCCAAACGGTTGTCTCAGTGATTAGCACTGTGTTACTACTGTTTTAAGGTGCCACTCTACATTTATTATTGCTGCATATCGCAAGATGGTACAGTGGTGTAGTACCTCCCTCAATAACATGTATTCGAAGGTGGATAAGTTGAATATCTGCAACTTCAAACTTAAAAAATTATCTTTTTTTTCTGTTCAGTTCTTAAATTGACAAACTTCCAATTTTCTGAAATTTAAATTTCACTCTAACTAGCACAGAAGGCCATAAGAGAATAAAGACTTGAGAAAGACACAATTAGAGATGAAAATCTAAACTAATGTCATCTTTTCGTCACTCTTACATTCACATAATAATGATCTAATAGTTGAACTATATTTTCACCTTCATGCCTAGTCATGCCACGTCGTGTGTCTTTTCTTAAAACAGCAATACTGTGTTAATTCTGAATAAACTGGCATTTCTTGAAATCAAAAACCTTTTGCTTTAAAAGGCAGAAAGGGTTTTGCTGTTAAGGGTTTGTGAAGGTGGGAAGTACATTACATTGTTCTCTAAAAGTTTAGAACACCTATATTTTCAATATAATTTCTGATTAGAAGCTTGAAGAGTGGAACTCTACTAATGCATTTGTGTGCTGCAAAATTTTTTTGATTCCCAAAGAATTTCAGCCACAGCATATCTTGAAGCCTCATGTGAATAAAGTATACTGTCAGAGGACTATGTTACTTCTTTCTGCTCAATTGGCTGGAAAATGTGCTAGAGAAATGTAACAAATGTGCAAAGAAAAAGACCATGACATATTATGATCCACAGAAGTAACAGCTGATGACGATTATTCATAAGACTAACCCTGAAGCAATAAGTAAAGGAATCACAAAAGACAAAACGACACGAATAATAAAGCTTCTATTCCTAGGTTTCATGGGTTTTTTTCTAAACATTACAGTTCAAATTCTAACCTGAATCTTCCTTCTTGACACTTAAGCCTATAACTTCATCATCACTATTATGTAGCTTGTCCTAGGCAGTGGTCTTGCATTGTCCAATATACTAAACTAATCTGGTTTACTCTGTCTAGCTTTTACTTCACGTATCTTCTAATTTTCAGAGAGAAATGTGACTAAGAAACAAGATGAAGGGACTGAAATGTCTGGCCATTGCATTGGGTTTACGTGACAAGGTTTTGGTAGCAGGGAGGCTTCTGTGAGAAGCTGCTGGAAGCTCCCTCTACGCCCAACAGAGCCGATGTCAGCCGGCTCCAAGATGGACCCACCGCTGGCCAAGGCAGCTGAGCCCATCAGCAGTGGCAGTAACACCTCTGTGATAACATATTTAAGAAGGGGGGGGGGCAGAGAAACCTGTGCAACAGCAACTACAGACAGAGAAATGAGTGAGAATATGTGAGAGAAAGAGCTCTGCAGACACCGAGGCCAGTGCAGGAGGGGAGGAGGTGCTCCAGGCGCTGGAGCAGAGGTTCCCCTGCAGCCCGTGGTGCAGCCCATGGAGGCAACGGGGGAGCAGAGATACACCTGCAGCCCGGGGAGGAACCCACGCCAGAGCAGGTGGATGTCCGAAAGAGGCTGTGACCTTGTGGGCAGCCTGTGCTGGAGCAGGCTCCTGGCAGGACCTGTGGCCCAGTGGAGAGAGGAGCCCAGGCTGGAGCAGGTTTGCTGGCAGGACTTGTGACCCCATGGGGGACCCACGCTGGAGCAGTCTGTGCCTGAAGGACTGCACCCTGTGGAAGGGAGCCACGCTGGAACAGTTCATGAAGAACTGCAGCCAGTGGGAAGGACTGACATTGGAAAAATTCCTGGAGGACTGTCTCCCGTGGGAGGGACCCCATGCTGGAGCAGGGGCAGACTGGTGAGTCCTCCCCCTGAGGAGGAAGGAGCGGCAGAGACAACGTGTAATGAACTGACTGCAACCCCCATTCACCATTCCCCTGCGCTGCTCAGGCAGAGTGGAGGGAGAGAAATGGGGAGTGAAGTTGAGC
>NW_010130302.1:0-29447 GCF_000699245.1 Pterocles gutturalis
AAAAAACCAAAAAAACCCCAAAAAAACCCACCCACAAAAATCAGGACCCATGGGGAAAATGTACATGTTTATTTTGGAGGGAATGAGAGAGGCAAAAGGAAAGATTTTGCAAGGGGGAAAAGTGGAAAAAAAAGATACTATAAAAGGCTGCAAAATCTTACAGTCAGAATTGACCAGAGTACCTGTCAAGCAGTCATGTGCTTGATCACCAAAGTTTTTTACAGGTCAATAAAACCATTGCTTCCACCATGCCTGCCCCTGACATACTTGCAGAATCACAAACTAACATTTTCCCCAGCATCCGTGAGGGAATACTTGGAGTGCTCGACCTAACATCAAGCATGGCAACACCTCACCTTTCCCTCTCTTACCAAAAATATTCACAAAATTCGACAAATTTGGGTCAAATTCACCATGTTGCAACAATTCCAGACTCTATTTCTAGCAAATTTAGTGTTCAAGAAAAATATAAAATTAACTACTCCACGTACATTAGTCCTTTTATAATTCACAATGCATGGAGCCTTCTACAGAAAATGTATAAACTTTGTTACACAGGAAGTTTCAGAAAGCTTTTTTTAAGCTTTCTAAGGATATGGTTTGCTACTTATGATGAGGAAGGGAAATGGATTTCCCATTATATGCCTAACAGCAGGTCTGTCACAGACAACAGCACTGTTCTCAAAATATCGACACTAAATCCATCTCAAAAGGAAACATTTTCTACCAGCATAAGCACTCAGAAAAACCCAGGGACTGATCTAAATGCAACGATAACATTCTAAAACTCCAAGATTCACAAAAAGTGGGCTTTTAAATCTCAACTTGCTCTCCTATGACCTTTTCAGCTTTCTTGGCTGCAGAAAACCTTTAGTCTGAATGATACCATCTTCACTGACTCTAGACCCTTCTAATTTTAGATAACTATAATTCTTCCATTTTCTTCCAGGAGGATAATTTCCAGTTTGATGCACACTTTAGGCACTTGAAAGCTTACATGAGCTTAAGTCAACACTATCAGCAAAAGTACCATCCACAGGCTTTTGCACCCCTCCCTGTACCACTGCCTCTCTTCTGGAGCATGTACTCAAGTGAGCAGGATATGAGTACTATCCTGAAGTAAGGTAAACAAGTTAGGATATTTTCCAGTTCACTTTTTAAATCCAGATCAAATCTCATCTATTGCATAGGCCCACAAGTATTTGTTTATGCACAGAGAAGGGGCCGCATGGGGCTCCTCTGGCAGCAGTGCCAGTTTATGTCAACTTGTAGGGTATGAGAAGGCAAGAAATCAAGAACTGCCGTAACTGCAAGATCCTTACAAACAAACCAACCAACCCCCAAAAGCACTTAAAAAAACCTGAATTATGCTCAAGAGATTTGAAACCTTCTTCTAAAGATTAAACAGGTTTGGACTAGCGATGCTTGAACAAAATATTCAACTGCCTAGTCTGCAATTACCTCTTCATTCTAAAAGTCTTTTTTGGGTGTGGATTAGCAAACTTGCCATTGCTGTCGTCTTGCATCAATTCATTGTTGATAACTTTGGATTAAATAAATTGAATTTCTCCACTTCAAGGCTGAAATAATTTTACCTAGGACAAACAGAAGCTCTCCTTGCCTATCTTAAAGGTTTGCATTTGTATAGCTATTACCAATGGCTTTGTATTAGTAGAGCTACACCAAACACCAAAGCCTGAGTAAAGTAATGTTCAAGATGTACACCTGAACTCCAACTGAAATCTGTTTTCTCTGTTAATCAAAAGTTTTTCAGGCATTCCTATTTATATCACATCTAGGTATCTCTAAGACCTGATTTTCAAAGGTTTGACACTTAGTTTTACAGGGAAAAGGTGAACAGACTTCAGAGGAGAAAACCAATTCTTGGAAACTTACTTTTTTTCTAGAGATTTAAGTTTCACCTCAAGTGTAACACTCTTGGAATACTTTTTAATATTTATAATACTCTTTAATATCACTACACTTAAAATTTCAAAAACCACAGGTTTGGTTACATTTGCAAACCAGAGGCTAAGCGTATTCTCAAAGATGATGAAATTTTAATATATAATCTACTCCTATATTTCATATAGCTTAACCATATAGCATACAAAACCAAACACTCACAAAAAAACAAATTGTCACAGCAGAATGAAACCCCCAAAGAGTTCTTAAATGCTTTTCTATCTTCCGCTGTATTATGGAGAATATCAGACGGAGAGGCCATAAATGGCAGATTTCAGTCTCTATAAACTTGTTCCAAAAGCCATAGATGACACTGTTCTAACTTACCCCAGAGGAACTGAAGACGTCGCCATTGTGTCAGGAAATACTGAGAGTACACAGGAGACTCTCTCGTAACACCTATCTGGAAATAGTGTTTCCTTATCTGATCAATGTATCTTAATGATAGGAAAAAGAAATTACTGAAGTTTAATTCAGTTTGCACAAACAATTCCAGAAATCTCTTTCCAATCGTGGGGGGAAAGTTCCCCGATCCATCTAGGCTTTATGCAGCTCTCGCCATAAATCACAGCAGACCTATATATACCACTCTCACGTATATACGGCTGCTGTATGTACGTTGAACACGCTATGTGGATCCTTGGCTTTCTTCCTCTCTTTCAGTTGCTAGAAGCCATCTACAAGAACACTTATTTAAAGAGGAAGCCTTTGGTCTTCAGAGGTTTCATGGCTTTTTTCTCAGAGAAAAAAAGTCTGTCTCTCCTGAACAGAAATAACAATAATGTTGCTCAGATAAAGAGATACCAACAGAGCAAAGACTTAAAAGGAAAAGGATAATTACTCAAGGGTGTAAAGGGAGGCACGTGAAATGTTCCAACCATGTCCTGCAAAGGGATTTGGAATAGTCTGAATCTTACAAATCTTTGTACTCCTGATCCACAGCTGACTCTCATGTCCCGCGAAGGGATTTGGAATAGTCTGAATCTTACACATCTTTGTACTCCTGATCCACAGCTGACTCCAGCACATTCAGAAGAGTAGCCTCTCTTACCACCACAAACAATTCCAGGCATTTTCATGCTCTACCACTACATCAGCAAAAACTCAAATTATATGACTCCATAACAATATTAAAAATACACAAATCCCTAAGATACAATACCCCTTCTGTACTGCTATACTACAATTAAAGCAAAGCTTATTCAAATGAATTTTTACAACAAACATTCCAGAAACAGGTGCTACTTCATATACAGTGAAAAGGTTTCTTCACAATATCCCTAGGCAAGGCATCATCTCTTCTAAGATAGCAATGGCATTGTACATCAGAACAATGCAATGTCTAAATTTCAGAAAAAAAAATTTCTCCATTTAAAATGCAATTTGTAACTTGTCTTTAGAATTTATTTCTAGGTACCAACCCAAAGGAAGAAAATTGTCTCCCATTCAAAGCAAATGCTGCAGCCTTTTACTAGTGCTAATAGATCTTCTACTAAAGAGTGTCAGTCGTGACTCAGACTTGCTTCCTTCAAACAGAAGATCTTAAGCTTCGGCATTTGGGAAGCACAGCAGTCATTAAGTTCTCAGTTTTCTTTTTTCCACCCTGTGTTCCCCTGTTTTTTTAAAGTGGAAAAAATAACATTCTCCATAGTAGAAGCTTTCAGATGGACCTGGGCCTTTAAGAAAAAGATCGACTAAGATGCAGAATAAGAAAGAAAAAAAAAAAAAAAAAAAACCAAGGAAGAAAAGAAACACCATCTGGCAGAAAACAAACCACAAGCTAGACAGCATTGTTTCTGTGACTAATATTTAAACTCTGTTCCAGCTACACAAAGGAGAGTAACAAGGAACCTGTCAGACTTACGGTACCAGTAAACCCATAGAAGTCATTGTTCATTGTGGGATCCTCACAGCCAGCTCTGGCCTTCTCAGCAAGGCACTGCCAGATCCCTCATCCTGAGCTGAAAGGAATTTCCATCCTTTAAAAGACCAAAGCACAGAAAGCAAGCTATAATATTTATTTGCCCTTTAAACAACACAGACACACAAAAGAGCAGGTTACATGTATACAGAAATGAGCGAGTGTCAGGGTGTGTCCCAGCTACACCTTTCCCATTCAGAAGCTAAACAGGGAAGGGCACTTGAGAACCTGCCTAGAAAAGAACAAGAGCTCACCTTTGGTCCCAGCACCAGCTAGAGATAAGACAACTCGCAATTCTAAGTACTTGCTTGATGTAAATCATATAAAGTCAGATGATTAGATCTAGCCAAAATTAAGATTTCCTGCAGATTCAGAAATAAATAGAGAAGAGCCATTTTCCAAAGGTTCAGAGCACTGCCACTGCAGGGAGGCTGGCTCAGTCCAGCTGACAGCATTGCTCAGTGCCATTACAGAGAACTTTTTTATTGGAGCTTGGAAATTTAGGACAATGCATATAGTTGTGTCAGCTCTCTTTATTAATGTCCTTCCAGAGATTTGTTTGACACTATGTATTTTCACCAGATCAAAGCATCTTCTATGTATGATAGGCAAAGTAGAGAGCATGCTGTACTTTCCCCCTTTCTCTCAAAGTTTGAAACAAAGAATTAAGAACCCAGGTATGAGCCATTTATCTGTCAAATAAAGATCAAGGATGGTTAAGAGCCTCTGGCAAATACAGATCAAGGATAGCTATAAGGGCCTCTGGCAAAGCTGATGGTGCAGTCTGTCCCCATCCAGCTTTAAAAAGGATTGATACAGAGGCCCTTACTGCTAGTACAAAAGAGAATTTTTGCAAAGTTTGAATTCACTCCCTTTAAGATCCTTGAAGTTTAGTACCTGGTTCTTCTTGCCTATGGTAACCTCTGCTTTTTCCTTCCTCTCATCTGTAATACTCGAATTAAAATGTCTGTAATGGCTCTTCAGTAGTAGGCTACCAGCTGACATTAATAACAATACTGCTACTCTGAAATGTTGTGTTCCTGTTATTAAAAAAACGAAGCAACAAAAAGCCACAAACAACTGAATGAAATAATTTACACTTCTGCCTGCCTGCTTATGTTTCCAGTCCTGATTAAACTCAGATTCAGTTTGAAGATGTTTAAGAGCCAATGTATGAATGCAGCTCTATGGATATGGGTAAGTAAAAGCTGATCATTAAGGAAAGAGTTGATCACAGTGAAACAAACAAACAAACAAAGACCATCAACTTTAATTTCTACTGAACATTTGGATTACACTAGAAAAGAAACACTACAGAAACATCTCTAGGGACTGCAGTGTGGGGACTCGCCATTATAGTCTGGGATGCTTTAACAGATGACAGTGCCAGACTGATTAGAAGTTATCCAGCTGAATATTTTGCTGTCAGAAAATGTGATTAGTGAAAAGTGAAATAGGTTGTAACTGACTTTTTTTTTTTTCCTTAGGAAAAAAAGAAAGCAAAAACCAAAACTAAACAAACCCAACAAAAAACAGGGGACAGGGAAAAGGGTTTTGTTTCAGGCTTTGTTTTAACATAGAAAACCAGAGATTTATATCTGAAGTATTTACGATTAAAACATTTTTGTTAACTCCAATAGGTAGTCTAAGAACTGCATTCACCAGAAAGGCTTTTTAATATTTATTTTTAATTCCTTTTCAGAATAGAAAAAAACATGTATTTTGATTATAAGGAAAAACTTATTTCTTCTCATGTGACTATATCTCCCATAAACTAACACAGTATCCTTGCCTGTTCCACATCTTTGCAGGGATGCTTGTGGGAATTCCAGGATTTGCTGCCTCTTAAGAGATGTAGCTCTGGTCCACTGAGGAGGGTGGAAGCATGAGAATTTCCAATTTGGAAAGACAAATTTCCAATTTGGACAAGACTCCAAAGAGTGCACCTCAGATTTACAATTCCAATACTTCAATGCACATTTTTAAGTGGAAAAAAAAAGTTCATCAGTATCCAGACATTTTTGTGAAATATCTTACTTCATCATTTTTACTCTACTGAAAAATAGAGTGCAATTTCAGCCAGACCTAATTTCTTTATACAGAGCCAAGCACAAAATACAGGAGATCTCCACATAACTATATTTGGACAATTCTTCATTTCAATACAGGAAAGTCACCTTCATTTGAAAGCATTACAGACATTGCTACTTAACAAAAGCATTAAGAAGCACTCAGTTAACTAGTCTGGATCAAAGTCATGATCAGCAGTGGTCCGCAGCACAGAGCACAGCAAAGAGCGCACAAACCTGGTTACTCCCTACTAGGGAAGGAGAAAATTTAATATGAATTCCATTATATCTGATCGTAGTGTTTACTCTAAATATTCCCAAAAAGTCTACCACTGCCTCTCACTTCCCTCTGCTTTAGCACCTCTAGTAGGAATTGTATCTCTAAGAGAAAATTCAATATGAATCCCATTATATCTGATCGTAGTGTTTAAATATTACCAAAAAGTCTACCACTGCCTCTCACTTCCCTCTGCTTTAGCACCTCTAGTAGGAATTGTATCTCTAAGTACACTGAAGGCTTGTCATTCACCAAGGTTTCATTTTTAGAAATGTATCATAGGAATGACTATATATTGCATGAAACTTTGGCAACTGAACAACTATTGTCTCTGCCTTCGATTCATTGAAGCTCATTCAAAATTTCCTTAAAGCCACTGAATGACAGTTTCAGACTGAATGTACTGAGAGCTGGATGAGGTACCCACATTTGAGCAAGAGCTTGCACACAAATAAAGAGCAGAACTGCACCAAAATCAAGTAGCAAGTACAAACCCCATAGCAACGTTATGCTTTACACAGATGCCACCTCACTAATTCAAATAGCGATGATAATTTTTCACTGTATACATATTTCTTATGTACAGGTTCTGTATTTGTCTGAATGTTTTCCTCCTCTGTTTTTTATTTTGTGGATTTTTTTCCCCCATCTGTCCCACTCTTGGTTTTCTTTTTACCTTTAGTCTAGAGCAGTATTCTGAAGAAGAATCACTGAACATGTATGGGAACCTACATTTGAAAAACCTGTGCTCTGCAAGATCCACAACAGAGGCCAGACATGGTCTTCATGGACAAAGCTTGGAAATAAAATTTGGCATGAATTATAGAATACTCAAGTACATTGGAGTGGAGTCTGCATCATAATTCAAATTACTCATAGTCTAGTGCATTGTAACCTAGTATGAAAACTAATTTACAGAACTGATAAAGGTCATGCAGCTATGGAAAAAAACAGAAGCAAATAGACACTTCCTTCATTCTCAAAGAGAATGAACCTGTTTGCACAGTGTGGACTGTTCTTCAGAGATTTTTAAGGTAAATATATTTTTATCAAACAGGTAAATACAGCAAAAAATTAAAATCAAACCTATTGTCTTATCAACTTTAATTTTTTAATATCTACCTTTCAGACCTTATGAACCCTTATTTACCTGTCTATCCTTAAGCCAATAGCATAATGTTCAGAAATGCCTTTTTTTTTTTTTTTTTAATGTGGTGCTCACTGCCAGAATTGCAAAGCTTTCTAGGTATCTAAAAATACTATCAGGCACCTATGGGTTAAACCAATAGCATAATGTTCAGAAACGCCTTTATTTTTTTTTAATGTGGTGCTCAGTGCCAGAATTACAAAGCTTTTTATGTATCTAAAAATACTATCAGGCACCTATGGGTAGATTTCCAATTCCTGTTTTAAAAACAAAAAGTGTCAGTGCTTCTCAAGTCTCTGGAATAAAACAAAAACAAGTGACTGACAGGAACCTGTTCATAAAAGATTATTCTAGTTGGCAGACAACAGACAGCAAAGCACCCTTCTTGGAGCTGCTGGTAGGCAGCTACGCTCTAGAGGAGAGGGGAGATTAAGCTCGAGTGGAGACAAAGAAGCCACTACCAGTGGTTTCTATTCTCTGCTCTAGATGGCTCCTTAGGCAGCATGTGAGTTTCCTTGCATTGCCTTTCATAGATGCCTTTCCTGTGCCCTTTCGGGTGACTTAAGCACCTCCGTCTAAATTCTGGATTCTGTTCCCCACGCCAGATGTCTGAAACTTAGGTCCTACAGAACATAACTCAGAAGCTCTTATTCAAACAATTCATATTTTGTAAAAAAACCCTTTTAAATGGCAGCAGAGGAGCTACATTTAGAAAGAAAGAAAAGAAAGCTATTCACTAACAAAACAGACAGTACATCAACATTTTGTACATTAGAATTGACACTATATCTTTTTTCCTCTACAAAAGGAACAGAGGCCATGATTTAGCTGTTTGTCCAGAGGCAAAAATGATTAAAACATTGAACTGGACTCTTCTTGAGTAAAGTGATGGAACAGCTCACGTAGAGAATGTATATATTTATTACGATTCAGCCAAGTTCCAAAAAAGGGCATGTATCACCATATATACAGCCACCTTTGTCAAACAATGGAAGAGCTTCTACAAGTCCTTTGGTAATTCAACAAAGCAAAACAAGAACACCTGAGACGGCTAAAATACTCTCCCAGTACGTGTTGAAGGTTCACTTTACACCTCTGAAATAAGATTTATTTGATCCAAAAAAATGGCAAGTCTCAGAGGTGAACTGAAATTTCAGAACAAGCACACATGCCTGTGACATTCTTAGATTTAAAAGGTTTTAAAGTGATGTAGAAAAAATCACAAAAGCTTGTACGTATTAATGTTGCAGTGTCTGAACGCTGAGCTTGAGAAAAAGTGAATCACCGTCTTTTTGTAAGATGTTCAGAGATCTCCCAAAATGCCACAGTAATTTGAATTTTACATATGCACTAACTCCTGTTAGAAAATGGGTCTATACAACTGCAGCAAGACCCATTTCCTAATGAAGTAATCCAGTTATTGCCACAACGACTCCATTCATCCCGAGATAAGAAATCATACTCGAACAAAAAGCCTTGCTCTTTTATGTGTTTCTTGCCTGCAGGCTGAGGTCCTGCACACATGCACAGTCCCACTGACCTCTCTTGTGCTAAGGTTTGTGGACCATTTTCAGTTGACAGGCCATACGACAGCGCTTCTGTAGCTTTCAAGTTACTGTGTTCAATGTAACAGTAAGAGAGGATGTTTCCAGTTAGTTCAAATTTAATATACTAATAGTATTCTACTTCTGTAAAATTTGGAAGCATATAAATAACAAACCATTACAGTGACAACTACCAAATTTCTATGTTTATGAAAAACTGGCAGCTCATAAATATTGAAGTATGCTGTTAGCAACAAAGTACAACATATAGATGCTATTTCTCCTAAAGACAGGGAAATAGTAACCATCACTGAAATAATTCATTATTTATAGCCCCTTGAATTTTAAAGCCACGTGACTGCACTACAATTTTTCCATTAAAATTCAAAAAAATATCTGTTTGTTATCCCTTTGATGAATGTGCTGAAGGCAACAGAAACAGGAACTATTGCTGACAGATTTCCCAATGATACAGTGGTATTTGCCACTTAATCATCAACACAGTCTTTTAAATGAGCCCTAATATTGCCAAATAACTATCATGTAGCTTCATTAAACCTAAACCACAGGAATCCTGTCACAACTGGAGCTTGCAATCATGCATCTGCAATTTGTATCACACGAGCGTTACAGTGAGGAGAAATACACTCCAAGGCAAACTTCCCTTAGGGCTCATTACAGGGAACTTCTAATGCCTTCAGAGTTAGGAAAGAACACAATCAAATTTGATATCTAGTCAAACCATGCCTTGAACCTCTTGTGACAGCTCCAAGAGTCCTTCAGCTAATTTGCATGACTTGTGCAGTCAGAATCTTCTCCATTTCAATCTCAGTGGCTACTGCCTACCTTAGTTTTGCCTCAAAATAATTTCCTTCTTGTAATGCTATCAGTCAGAACGATCCTGACAGTAAAACATGGATGGACTAATAAAAAAATTACCAAAAGTAGTCAAACACACTACACAGAAGAACCAAACTGGAAAATGATGAATATTTTCTGTAGTCAATCTCCCCTTGCTATAATAAGTTTGAATATTATATTAATGTGGTCATCCTGGAGACTATTTTCTATCCAAATTGTAGATGACTCTGATATGATTTTTTTAAAATAGAAAGCTTGGGAAGAAAAAGTTCTTCTGTGAAGGTTTGTTCAACCAAGAATTTGCCATCTTATCTCAAAAATGACCTCTGTCAAATCCCATCTTGAAAGACTTAATGAAGTTGTAGAGATTAAAAACAAAAAAACAAAAAAAAAAACCCAAAAAACACCAACCCCAAAAAACCCCCAAAAAACACCACAAACCCAAAAAAACCCCCAAAAAACACCACAAACCAAACTGTAAATGCTTTTTAAAAATGCCAGAGAAGTCATAACAGGAATGCAGAAGCAAAAAAATCAGCAACTAGTGGTACATTCAGAGGTTGCATTTTGGGGAATTTCCTCTAGTGAAATCTCTGAAATACTGGATTATTTAAACCTATTACAGAAATATCAAATGAGCCCTTTTTTTTTTTAATTGGAGTTCTTTCATAACTCAAAGTTCTAAGTGATTATGAAACAATCAAGAAAAATTTAGTCATTGCTGTTTCTAGCTTTTTTCCAAAGATTCTGAGAAGGAGAACTGATCTGAGAACATACCAGCTTCCACTAGATCAACTGCTCTGTGTAATTTCCCAAGACAGTGTTGTTTTCTTGTACAGAGACTTGAGTTATTCTATCACATTTGCTTCAATAGGATGTACTGTCCAGAGAACTAGAGAGAAGGGCAGAAGAAGAAACATAGCTAACGTAGTACTTCCTCCACATCATCTTCTTTCACGTAATTTCCTGAGATGCGCACAGACCTCCAGTTTCTTTCAAGGAAAACATTTCTTGATCTTTCTAAAGAAAGGAGGAAAGGGATAAAAGGCCTCTGTGTCGTTAAGTATTGGTATGCAATTCTGATAAAGACAACTGGTGAAGTTCTTGTACTTCTGTATAGGAAATAATTATGTCCTTCAACAACAAGCACAAAAAAAAATGTCAGAATCTGGACTTGTACTGAACTGCAGCCAATATATGGATGACTTACTTGCACAAAAGGCGACTGTTAGCTACTATCAAAAAGTATGGTGGCAGTTGGTAGTATGCAAAGTTCCAAACAAGAGCAGTTCAGAGCACATCTCAAAGGAATTTCCATAATCAAAAGCGAGATGAACCTGCAGAATGTGCCCAGGAGCCTGCAGTCAGTAAATGAAATCAAGAAGAGCCTCTGAATTACACTGCAGGCTGAACCTGACTGCCTCAACATCCCTAAGGGGAGAAAAAAAAATAATTTAAAAATACTGCAACACAAGCCCTTCTCCACTTTTCTTGGAGAGAAATACTCAAGATACTGAGTTAAATCCATAGCATGTAAAAAGAGTTATAACAGGGAAACATTACTTTAGCAAGATAAATGGTTATTTTAGTATGAATATATCCTTTCCAACGGTTCTGATGCAAAGAGAAAAACATAAGAACTGCAGTTGAGTCTTCTTTCTTAGCCATGTGTCACTTGCTTTTAAGATCCCACAATATCTTGCAGCACACAATATACTACACATTTGCAGCACAAAACTGTTTAACCCCCCACAAGCTGTTGTAACACTGACACAAGCTGAAATAGCATACACTGTACTGGATTTACTTCCCCCTTCCTCCAATTCTTGCAGACATAAGCTTGAACAGACTAAGTTGGAAATTTCTGCCAAATAATTGGTTTTTTTCCTCAATCTCTTGCAAATTCCTCACCAAATCTCACAATAAATTGTTGTTAGGAGCAGATTTACAAAACCTCTAAAGCCAGAGATCAGTTAATGTCAGTACACACAGGAGTAGCAAGATATTCTACAATATTTAGGTTTAAATTGAAGACGATGACTATCCCCAGCTCAAGAAGGCATACTCACAGAAAGCAGTTAAGCGCTAGATCACCTTTCACAGGGACATGAGGAACATCCATTCTTAGAGATACTCAAAAGTTTACTGAACAAGGCCCTTAGCAACCTGATCTAGCCTTTGCATTGGCCCTACTCTGAGTAGGAGTTTTGACCATTCAATCTCCAGAGGTGTTTCCCACTCTGAATGTTTCCATGATATATATTGCTCAATGCACAAACCTCCATTATGTACACCTGCAAGGCTGGTGCTGGATGACTAGAAATGCATTGACACGTGTGCTAGTTCTATTCCCTGTGATGCTTTTGTGTGTTAAGAGCCTTGCCAGGTACACTATAGTAGGCAGCCAGGAACAAACCGCAACATACAAAGAATATTTTTTGAGATTTTGGAGAAGCTACAGGATAACCTATATCTAATAGCAATCTTATGAGCCTTACTTTATCTCTGCACAGCCAGAACAATTTAGAATGCTTATTGTCAACCCCGATTTCAAAGAACTTTCACATCCTATAGGAAAAACTGCATTTATGATGTAACCATTCAAAATAAGCATTCAAAAGACAGCCCAAGGATCTCCTAACTATTTACTTGCTACCTTTTCCTAATTCATCATGTTGTTGCAGCAGAGCTTCCCTGACTGTGGGCCAAATCTGGTCTGGGCAAGCTGCAGATGTGTTGCTTTTCTCAAGGACAAGTCTAAATTCTGTGCCATAATGCCAAGATACCATATTGAATAAAAGAAACATGGTTTGCAAATCATCCCTAAAGAGGGAAGAAATCCATCACTCTAGATTCAGATTTTACAGAACTTGTGTAAATTCATGCCAGTTAATGAGGCTGAGCTGGTCTAAATCAGATGACGAGAATCTGATCCCAAGCGTCTCATTTTCAAAGCGTAATGTACCATGTATTTATCAGAGCTGGACTCTATTTTGTTAATGTTTGTTTATTCTGTTACCCCAGCATTTGGCAAACTGTTTTCACATCCAAGACATTTAGCATTATTGCTTGTTAGGGTGTACGTGGAGCTGTAAGAGAGCTTGATTCATAAAACTAGTTACGCATGTTCTGTCATTTTGTCATGGATCTCTCATATAGCAGTCAGGCTGCAGGCTGAATGCTTGATTCAAAGAAAGAAATAGCTATATTACATAAAGAGATCGTAAAATACTAGACAGGTGCTGGAAAACTGCAGCTCCACACCAAGTTATAGCCTTAGGAAGACATCCCCATTCGGGCACTGACAGATTTAATCACATTTTCTCTCATTACCACTTTTTCCTCTAAAGAACTGCCCAAATTGACTTTTCTCTAAATCTCTTAAGACAGAAAGGACCTCTTGTGAAAGACCCAAAAGTCAGCCCTTAAGCCACAACTTTCCCAAATCCCCTAATCCCAAAACCTGCTAGACAAAAGTCTGTCAGCACGGACACTCTTTGATCCCATACCACCTCAGATGTCCACCTCCCGTGTCATATGGGCCTACTTTACTTGTTCTCCTTGTGACTTCCTCAGTTTGTGGCTACCTTTGGAAGCATATTCTCCCTCATCTCTCAGGGAAGATTATTGTGCTTTTCCTAAGCATTTACCAGCATCTAATGAATGGTATCTGTATCCCATACTCTGTGGCAGGTGCCCATACAGAATCCCAAACTCAGAAGACAGCTAACTACTAAGTTACAAGGTGAAGGAATGAGACTTAGGTGGCACTAGTTACTCATTCTTCCCAAACATATGGAGATCTATGAGGTATTCATTGTATTCTGGAATTCAGAATACTCTTAAAAAAATAAAATGCCACGTATGTACCCATAGCCCATTTTGTCAGCTTCTCACATCAGCTATTCTTCCTTCTTATTCAGTCTTCTCCCCTTGCATAATTCGTCCATTCCTATTAATATTTTTAAAAGTCTACTGAGACTATTATATTGAAAAAACGAGAATCATCTTATAATTTAAGACATATAAGTGGCTATGTTTTTGGAAACTGAATAGAATTCATTAGAGACATACATTTACCACTAGCTTCTGATCTTTCTGCAATTACCTATTCTTCAGAACACCATAATGAGAGTTTTAATAAAAATTGGTTCCTATATGCTGAAGCATCAATTCTTATGAAATGGAAATCACCTTATCTAAAAGAGGATGAATAGAGTGTAGGACACCACGAATTACCTTTGGTAAAAAAAGCCTCTTGCAAAAATATCAGGCAACTAAGACATTTGCTATATAGCGTCTGCTATCATTTTTTTATGAATGGACTTATTCTACTGGGTTCATTTTCTTTTTGCTATTTTCTTTTATAGCATAGAGCCCAGTCCAACAGGGAAATGACGCATCTCCTGGAGGATTCTGAATGTCCTTCAGCTTCCCTTAAAACAAACAAGGATCAAGGGGGTCCAGTACATCTTAGAGCTCATTTGCATTCTTGAAAGATGAGTCCCACATATATTGTCAGCATCACACTGACGACTGCATGGAACATCAAGAAGTTGAAGAGATAAGTTACTGATGACTGTATGGAACATCAAGAAGTTGAAGAGATAAGTCCGAATGAAAAACCTAGTGTCAGATTTCTCTCAAGTCTGAATACAAGTCCAGGTTTTTTTTACATTGTCATACCCTTCCAATTATGAAGGAAAAACCTAGTGTCAGACTTCTCTCAAGTCTGAATACAAGTCCAAGTTTTTTTACATTGTCATACCCTTCCAATTAATTTAAACAAATCCTGTAGTAAGTCCATAGTATTTTTAAATTGTTACAGATTGACAGTGATTGAGGGGGCACAGAACACACTTTATTTTCAGAGGTCAGTCAGGGCTTTCTGATCAAGTAGGACATGCAAAACCAAGGTACACAAAAAAAACCACCAGTCATTATTGACTTTTTTTCTGGAGCTCGGGAAAGAACTCAGAAAAAGTCCAGAAATGTAGTTGTACACCGTTAAAAACCAGTAAAGAAATCAAAACTGGATACATGCATGCAGCAAAAGTTAAAAACCAGTAATCAAAACTGGATACATGCATGCAGCAAACTTAAAAAAAATAATCTACATGCTTCCTCAGCCCTTGTGAATGAAGGTAGTTTACAGTCTGCTTTGTAGCACAATTATCCAGTGAGCGCATTGTCTCTTTAGAGTTCAAAGTTACGGGTGCTTAGAAACATAATTTTCAAAGTCACATTGCTTTATGACTGTTCATATGTCTAAAGACTAATTAACTGTGACAAGCTGACCATTAGGAAAAAGCATTCATACACATGACAAGATGACAGATGTTTTAACACAAATACAATGCCATCCTAAAAAAAAAAAAAAAAAAAAAAGGTATGACAGGTTTAAATTTCAATTAATTAGAGATGTTTTAGAATACAGTAATCACTTTCAAACCAATGAACCCTGTTAAACTAGGAATACAGTATTTTTATTTTAAGCAGTCTCAAAAACAAATGATTTAATAAGAAGGTATTACTTCTGTGAACTGCAATCTGTTCTTTCTCTGTTCAGCCTTTAATGACTGAAGAAAGGGTTTACCACTTCAATTTTCATTTACACCTAGAAAAATGAGCCACAACAAGAAAGCAAGAAAATAGGATTTCATTTCAAATATTTTTGCAATCAGCAACATAAAATAATCCCCAACCTTATAATCATTAATTCTAATGACACAAAGTTGAGCTCATATTTCTGTTTTAGAGCATAAAACCGTGAATATTTGAGAGGAGAAAAACTATACCCCATACTTCCATTTCTTTTGTATCCTTCATATCAAGAAAATTAAGACTTTCAATAGCATTCACCTACCCTGTCTTACTCTGCTTCATTAGAGAACTTTTGCAAACATGACTTATCCCAAATTCTGGACTATTCTGGAAGCCTGAGAGCTTCCAGAGCAGCCTGGTGGGCATGTGTTTAAGCTGCCCCTCACCTGACTGTCAGAGCTTGGCATCTATACCAGCATTAGCCCAGCTCATGCCATAAATTTTGGTAGCCTTCTGAGGAAACATTATGGCACCCAGCAATTATTGTAAGAAAGCCCTAGTTGCATCTTTTCTTTAAATGCAGCAGCTAAACTCATGTCGGGAAACTACAGGCATGACATGTCAGGAGTACCCTAGGCAACTTCACACTGTTGTGAAGATGCATATGGAGGAGTATTTTCTGGCTAGTGCTGCTAAACACATAATACAAAATTCTTATCTAGAACACACATTCCCCTGGGGCTCCGAGTTGGGGGTTTCTTTTGTGTTTGCTGTTGGTTTTGGTTTGTGTTTTGGTTCTTTTTTTAAAGATGAATTTTTTTTTTGTGGGCAATTCTCCTCACCTTTCACCTGTGTGAGGAAAATAAAATACAACAATTAATTTTCATTTGCTGAAACCCAGCACTGGTCTGTTACCATACATGAGAACTTAACCTGAATCTTACAAAACTACCTTCCAGATTAGTATTTATCCACAGTCATCCCAAGCCACAGAGTCCTCGGACATAAGCATTCTGTCAGAATTTTAGTCACAATTTTGTACCACTAAAATCAAATTTTGTAAAGCTCCCCTTTCCGCAACTGTTCTCACTCTATAAGTGCTCATAAACACTGTACGAGTGCAAAAAAAAAGAGCTGGGGTGGGCACACCATTTCTCTTACCACCCTCATGCCATAGCAGGGTATAGATTAAATTTCAGTACAACTTAATGGAATTTTTTGCTTTGACAAACACCCCTGAAATGCAATTCCAGCATCGTCTCTCTTATGGGCCAACATGCAAACCATAGTGCAGAAGAAGATACTCTGCACCACATGAAATGTGGCACAATGGAAGTGTGATCTCATAGATCACTGGTGATGAAGAGTAATTCTTCATATTGATTTGTTGCATAGAGTTTACCCTAAGCCAAACAAAAAACTTTTTCTTAATTAACCAACCCCAAATTCCCATTTTGCTCAATGCTCACGCTTTTCCCCCGCTAAGCTTAGGCTCAACCCTGAAGTTCATATCTGTAGACATATTACTCAAAGTGATTTTTGTTCAAGTCTTAAGCCTACATGTAAAAGACAGGAAAAACAAACAAACAAACAAACCAGATACAGCACTCAGTTTGACCAGTATGAGTTTGTCCTGCAGTACTTAATACTGCCATTCTAATCTATCTGAAAAGTCTTACATATTTAAGGGTTTGAAAAAGCCAACTATAAAAATCAATGTGTAGTAAGTAATATTATTACCATCTACGATTTTGTTAGTTCCTTAAATATATGTTCCTTCTGTGGAGCCTGGCATCCCTGTAATAAGCAGGGACTACTTAAGTACTATGCAACAGAAAGTACCAACAACAATACACAGTAAAAACAACAGCAACAACTACTTATGTAGGCTTAAACAACTTTTTAAAACCCTGTTTGCACTGTGCAGCAGTTTCAAACAGCGAAAAGCTAAGGTAACCTGACAGCTTCCATACACTGCAGCAGAGCTGTGCTGAGACTCTGAAGTTCTCTTGGAGGGAGAAATATATGCAGAAGCAGAATATAAAAGGAACATAAGATATAAGAATAAGGCATATAAGAATAAGGCATATAAAAATAGCTACCCTGGAATATTTATTATGATTAGCAATTAGTTATGGGACTTTGAGTAGTGTATTTCCTCCAGATCACGGTGTTTAATAGCGCCCAACAGACAGTCCTTCCTAAAATTGCCTCAACCTTTTTTAACCCTTGAATAGCTTTTTTGAATTGTAAAATATCCTCTAACAAATTGATGAAACCAAAAATTTTAACCATGCATTGTGTGAAAAAACAACTTCCTTTCATCTTAACTGTTCAATCTCGCAATTTTCTATTTGTGTGCTATGGGAAACAGTGAATGATGTTTTCCTAGTAAAGTTTTCTCTTCTTTTTGTAATTTTACAGGTCTGTATCACATTCTTAGGTTAATTCTTTTCTAGGCAGAGCAGCCTCAGTCTCTTCAGTCTCTGCTCTTCAGTCTTCACCTCTTCATCTACTCTAGTTCTACTACATGTTTTTCAGAGTTAAGTACACTTTTATTTAATCCCTTTTCCAGCTCATTCATAAATACGTTAACTGCCAAAATCCCAGAATCAAAGTGCTAGAAGGAAGATTCTAACAGTTACCTCTCTCCATCGTGAAAGTTGACTAATTTTACCTCAACTTCATTTCCTGTTTGTAAGTAACTATTCATCCACAGGAAGACCTTTCCACTTACTTCATCAAGCTTAATTTCTTCAAGAGGTGTTTATAAGGGTTCTTTTCAGAAGACATTTGAAGAATCTCAGCATACTGCACTAAGATCACACATTCATGCTAATTGACGCAATTCAAAAACTCTAGAAAAAAAAATCTAGATTGGTGATGTATAGTTTTTCTTCAAGTTGGGGGGGGGGGATAAAAATCCCTTTTATAAGCGTGTTTAATGCACAGAATTGAAATTAATTTTTTCTACTAATATGCCCAGAGTAGAAGTCAGACCTTCAAGTTTGGTTTTTCCTACAGATCTTTAAAAACGTATATAAAATTTCTAAATTCTGAGGCCACTAAAACAGATTTTACCTCTTAGCTCAGTAATTTCATAACTGAGAGATCCCTTAAAACTCTTGAGTGGATAGCTTTTACACTTGAGATTTGTAAATATTAAACTTTTTTAATTAATAAAATTTATACACTACTGCTAAAATCTCTCTCAATGACAATTCAATAGAACTAGTTCCTCAGACCTGCCTCCTGTAAGCAAAAGTTGCAGTGTGAGAACATACCTACGCTGTGCTGATCAGAGAAGTGAATGGGAATGCAGATAAACTTGGCTAGAGTCACTGGAAAGAAAACATCATGCTGTATCTTAGATTAAAACAGACTACACTTCAGCATCCTATTACTTATTGGTTTGCAGTTTGCTCTCTTTGATTCAAATACCAGAGTATTTACATTTTCTGTAGGCTTTTTTGGGCACAGACAGGTTTAAGAGTTGTGGTTTTTTGGGTTTTGGGGGTTTTGTTTCGTTGTGTGGTTGTTTTTTTTTGTTTGTTTGGGTTTTTTGGGTTTGATGTTTGGTTTTTGGTTTTTTGCTTTTACCTCTCGTGGCAGGGGGAGGAGGCTGGTGGGGAAGGTTTTGTTTTTTTTCCCCCCCCACAGACAGCATATCGTATACCTATGAGGCAAGCAAAATGACAAGAAGAATAATGTAATTTCATCTTCTATCCTCAGTTATAGTTGCATAGTTTCAGCATAATATTAACTCCAGTGGAGTTTCTCTAAATTTTCTTTGGTATAATTAAGACCAAAGTGTAGTAGCACTAATGTAAATAAAAAAACCCCATGGTCATACAATAAATTCCAAACATTACATATCCTAATAAATTCATCTTTGTATTAAGATGATACCCATACCTTTAAAAATCAAAAGGCCAGAACTACCTCATATCCTTGCTACCCACCCATACACAAAAAATAATCTGGCATTGCTTTAAAATCAACATACTTCTGCTTTATCCTACAGTTAAGTCACAATCAACTCTCTAGATTATTCATTACGTGTCAGTGTTCAAAAATTTACTTGACTGAAGACTTACACGATTGGGGTGATAGAGCTGTGTAGAACTAATGGAATTCCTGTACCACTGCCCCATTTTAGCCATTACACACCTGAAGATTTCAGTTAATTCTATTTTGGACAGAACCAGGGATAAGGAAGAAAGAAGGTCTTACACAGAACCTAATTCTTGAATGACCAATAAAAATAAAAGTTATAAAGCCAACAGTAGTTGGCAGGCATTCTCCCTCCTGAGACCAGAACTTTTGCTGTGGCAAGAAGGAAGGATAATCTATGAAGTATGAGATACTCTCTTCTTCCTCAAATCTTTTGCATTGCAAGTAGTGCTAGCAGAGTACTGTGCCCTCAGAGCATAATCATTTCAATACTCTTTTTAAATCACTACAGTTATACATCTACTACACAGAGATTCACATAAACACTCAGCTAATGCCTTTGCACAGACTCTGCATTAGGAGCAATATTCTTTGCTAGGAATTATACTAAGGTACATCTGAAATTAATGTCAGCATTCAAAAGATGTCGTTCTACAAATTTCTGAATCGCTGCATTGAAAGACTGCATCCTTGTTCCTGCTTTTCTTTTCCATTACTGTTTGTATTTTCTAATTCTACCAACTAGATATATTTTTTTAAAAAGCTGCAATTTAAAATGCAATTCCTTAAATTCAATTGCATCAGCAGTTGAATGACCTCTCAAAATTCTAGAGTCAGAGGTAACCAAGTTTAGGTATTTTTCAGACAAATTGGCAGGGGATTAATTAAATTTCCAACATTTTTATTTGCTTGTTTTGAATCCAGATAATCTTGTGTTCTTTTCAGTTGACTTGCCTTCTAGCACTCACAAATTGAAAAACAGAGGTCAACTTCATTAGTGTTCTCTGTACCTCAACTATATATTAACACACTTTCCCTATTGTGAGTACAGAGTTTTCATATACATTTTAAGGAGGATTATAAATATAGCACATCATATTTGTGCAAGAGTTTTATCAGAGGTAGGAGTGAATCGGTGGAGTGAACATGAATTAGTTTTATTATTGCATAGCATCTTTGGCAATTATTTTTTTTTCCTTCTAGATTTTATTACAAAAATAGATAATAGGCCAGATCCATGTCTCATTGTGACAAAAGCAAGCTTTTCCACTAACAGAAATAGGAATTGAAGAGTTGAATTTTGTATAAGAACAGTTTAATAAAGATCCTGGCTTATAAACATACTTTAAAATTCTTCCTTATGTATTTATGCTCAAGTTTAGGAGTGATTTTATCTTTTTTTTTTTTATTTATTAGGAAACAACAAGCTTCTGTGGCTTTTCTAGCTTGGAACATTTAGAACTTCCTGACAAATCAGTACCCTAAACTAATCTTGCTGTACTAGCTATAAATACTGTACTCTGACCACTGCACCTACCGTGAGCACACAGCAACAGAACAGCCAGAAGGAGAGGAGAAATTTACACACTCTCTGCTCTTCTTTGGTTAAGAAATGTAGCTAACTTTGCTTTTCCAGAGTTGTTTGTGCCTCTCAGCCTCAGGGAATATTTTCTTGCTCCTCTCAGAAACTGAAACAAATCCTCAAAGCTACAGCACTGCCTGAACTTCATAATGCTTCTTGCTTCTCAGCTCTTCCCCCCATTCTCTGACAAGTCAGATATTAAAAGGCAATTCTGAACAACTCTTCATATTGTATAGATAAGCTTTTTAGCAAAAGGAAGAGCATAAGCAGCCCACAAAATAAAATCTACAAGACTAGTGTTTCACTGACTTGGTTTATAGCTAAACAGTGGCAATGGCTCTCACTGTATAACTTTTTTTTACTTTAGTCCATATACACATATAAGTATGGACAAGTCAGAAATTAATGACAAAGACTAGTGAACTGGAATATCTGTAAAAATAAACTACATGCAGTGTGTATTGAGTACTTCATCACAATATAAACACAAGGTTAGCTGCAATAAAGGCAACAGTCCTCACAAGTTTTCCCTACAGAGAAATAATTTGTCAGCACAAATGATATTAATGTTCAATGGATGCTGAGTTTGAGATTTGTCATTCTTCAATGGCCAAAACAGACAAGGTTAATTCCCGAGATCTGGTCCTGCAGATAAGTACTCTCTGCTCCCTCTGCAATATACTGCCTGAACCAATAGTGTTTATGGCCATGTTTGTCATTTGGTTCTGAGCCTGAGCCTTTTCATCTTGGAGCTAAAAGAATCATCTCTGTCTGCAATATCGGAGGCACGTATATTTCAATGCTACAAATACCAGTTTACTGCTAAAATTACTCCAGTGTCTGTGAAGACAAAACTTTCCTGGAATTGGCTGGCTCCACGAAGGAACCAAAGGATGGAGTTAAGGAAAACATCGTCAAAGTAACTCAGAGCATTCAGCCTGAAGCCTCCCCACCACTAGTAGGGTTGCTAAGCACAGGGGCTACACTGAGGTGACAGGTTTTCATGGTTTGACCTGGCTGGCAGCAAAACACCACACAGCCAGTCGCTCACCCTCCCTCCTCCCAGGGATGAGGGAGACAATTGAAGTGGTAAAGGGAAAAGAGACTCATGGGTTGACATAAGAACAATTTAATAACTAAACTACAACAAAATTGAAAATAATAATGATGGTAATAATAATAATGATGATAATAATAGTAATATATACAAATATACAAATGAGTGATACACAGTGATACTGCTCAGCACCCAATGACCAAGGCTCAGCCCATTTCCTTCTAACAATCCTGGAGCACGGAGAGTCCTGAAACCACAACCCCAGAAAGGAGATGAGAGCCTGAGTGTCCAAGAGAGCAAGAGATGACCCCAAAACAGCAAGTAAACTTCCAGACAGGCCTTCATCTATATACTGTGCATGATATGGAATATACCATTGGCCAATCCTAAACCTGAGGTCAAATCCTATGCTAGTAATTGGGGCTGTGCTCCCTCCCAGCTTCTCCTGCCCCTGCAGACACTGGCACAGGAGAGAAGTTGAAAAGTCCTTGACTGTCCTGGCAGCAACTATAAATGTCAGTATGTGATCAGCCTTCTGCTCAGCACAAATCCAAACCACAGCCTCACACTAGCTACTGTGAAGAAAATTAACCCTGTCCCAGCTGAAACCAGGATGCAGGTACAGTCCTTAAAACATCATTCCTTTTACCAACATTTATAGCATTTAGTATTTGCCATGCCAGTACAACTCTTAGGTGTTTATTAGAGACAAAAAGTGGATGCTACATTACAGGCAAAAAAGGATTACTTTCATGACCACAGGAGGAGTCAGTGTTCCAGAAGATATTTACGGGATCCCTTTTCCTGTAGGATGTGAGAATTCTTAAAAATGTTAACTAATATTTCAGCAACTGGAGTGTCAGCAAAATGAGCAACTCTCCTCTCCACCACCCTTCACGCCAAGAAAAATCACAATAGACAAAATTCACACAAGAATTCTGTCAGTCAGGTACTAAAACAAGACTCCTGAATCTCAGCCCAACATCTTAACTGAAGCATTATCCTTACAGATTCAGTAATTCCTGAAATGCAAGACAGTCCTTTACTACATCCTTCTCTTTATCAAGCAGATAAAATGCAAAACAGACCTCGTTGCTGTTGTCAGAAATCTCAGCTCCTCCCAATCACTAACAAGAGGTGCAGGTACAAAAGAATATGGCAAAGAAATAACTCCAGGTCACAAATCTGAATGCTTTCTCTAACTGATCAAGAGTGAAAAGGGGTTAAAAGGAAAACCAGTGTTGCACAAAGTAAGGATGCTCTGTGCCCTGAACTCTTTGAGTATACTTGTGACTAAAGACAGTTAAACTAAGGATATTTTCCACTGCTGATAGTGCCCTTTTCTAGTGCTATTCAAATCCTTTAAGTTTTCACGGTTTGGCTAATCTTGGTTCTTCTGAAATCACATTAAGCCCTTCCATATGTCTTATGAATATTGAAAAGAATGAACATACACCTTGCAAAGACAGCAGAATAAGTCTCTCACACGAGGAGAAATGAGATGGCTGGAATCCAGAGCTACATTTACCTTCAGCACACAGCAGTGAAAGACGTGGTTAAAGGATTGGGCCAGCCTCCAGAACACTTTCCAACTCCATTACTACAGCTCTTGGTTATGCTAGGTCCCATCAACTGCCTAGACAATAGACATTGCACACCATTTTTCCAGTGTTTTGTTTTGACATCAGACATAATAATTCCTTTACCAGCCAGCACATAAACCTTTCAAATGTCGTTGCTGCTGATAACTGAAAAAAAACCTTAAGACACAGAACATTTGTGGATGTGCTAACAGGCTTCAGTTGAAGACAGTTTTGCTTGCCCTGCCATACTATGCTAAAGCCATACACTGCTGCAAGCTGAATCTCTCTAATTCATTATTTTTACATGTTACAGAGCTTTTGTGAAAAGCAAACACCTGGAGTTTGAAAGTGGGTATGCTGCATTCCATATTGAAAGTTAACTTTTGAAGTTACATTCCAATGAATTTACAGTTACATTCAAGGACTTGTGTAAGGTAGTTCATTAATGGCTCTGAATCTTTTGTTCAGCAACAAGACAGTTCACCTGCTACCCAGAGTGACATACTAAACTTTTTGAACTCTAATCTTTATGGACTGTGTTCTGGACTTAATAGATGCATCAGTCTGTGACCAGTTCATTCTTGACAATTCTTCTGAGGATGAAAACAAGGACAGGAATTAGTGTCAGTTTGGATTATAAATTTTTCTAGTGCAGACACTGCCTCACCAAGAAGTGGACTAGTTTCACCCATCCCCTCCACAGTGACCAATTAAGTCTATATTTTCCATCTACTAACAAATTAATTTATGGCCAATACTAAACCTGAATTTAATTGTTAAGTCTGAAGATAAAGACAGCCATACTCCATTTCCAAACTCCTAAACCCTCAGAGGTACTGCTTTTCAGACAGTCTTCATTTTTGCTAAAGTAGTAACCTGTTGTTACTAACCTAAGTGACTGAACCCTGTCATTTTTTTTTCCCCACATACAGCTCTCTCTTTAACTTCCTCAAGTCTGAAGTTTCACCTGCTAAAAAATGCTGGTTTTGTGTATACACAACCCAAATGCAAAGCCCAACCTGCTATTAGCTTTTCAAATACTGTGGAAAACTGATTTTCCTAGAGATTATTTTTCCCTCCCAGACCATAAACCTCTTTTTTTCTGAGCCACATAATGGATATGTTTCTCATAGCTCTATTTAAACCAATGTAGTTTTTGTACCTTTCAAGATTACAAACCTTTCCCTTTTGTACCACAAATCATCACAGAAAAGTTTAGCATGATATGCTGGGACAAGCCTAAACTATTATCTCTTAAATCAGTAGCACTGTAGCTTTCACTGTGTAGTGCTATGCCTGCTAAATTCCAGTGACAACAGTAAAATATGAGTCCTACCAAAAGGATGCTGTGTGTCCCCCAGAAGAAACATCATTAACACTGACTAATGCAAAAGCATCAGCGTTTTATTAAGAATTGCTAGTACCAAAAAAAAAAAACCCACCAAAACCTCACAACCTTTTCTTTTTCATTTCTGTGTGCTTATTTATGTTGCTTATTGTAATTATTGTATGGGAAGACATATTAGTTGAGAAAACAGCATTTGAAGCCACATTTCAAGTCACCATAATTGCACTTCTTCAATTTTAGAGATTTTGGTTATCAAAAACTTACAGACAAAAATACTAAAAATCATTCTCTAAACAGCAGTTCTCCATGGGCCAAACTCCTCTTAAACTGAAATAAATTTATTAATTACAAAGGAAATCAAATCTTCAGAAAACTTGATCTGGATCATCTAAGCCTACTCCTGCACATTTAATTAAACAGAGAGTTAAGACATCTAGCACCTTGTGTAAGACATGCCATCTTTATCCTGAAGGGTCAAACAGTTATTTGTAAACTGAAACTAAGTATCGCCTGGGTAGAAATACTGGTTAGGTGTATGTACTACAAACAAGCTTCTAAAGAACTGAGGTTCAGTTATACATGGAATAAACTGAATTTAGACTACCTGGAATGAAGACTATCCAGAAAAGACCACCACCAACTAACAGATATAGCGGCAACTGGGATTCAGACAATGCACACCAAAGCAAGCAATTTTATAACTTGCACACATGATCAATGGAACAGAGATGGAATTGGTTTATTGAATAACTACCTTCACCATCAGCATGTTTGGAAAACACTCATGATTTCAGAGTTCCTAGAAGGAACTATATTGGGTGTGATTCACAAACACCAGTCATAGAATAGGCTTTGTTTGGCGGGACACTATTTGTTTGGAGCTTACAGTATTTTTTTCTTTTACAGTACTTTTTTTTTTTTTTTTTTTTTAAGTTTACAGTATTAGATTCCCCCAGCCCACTCCTTTACAGTCTGATACGTGGTGTTGGGCTCTCACTATAGATAACACAAAACCTGTATGCTTTCTAAGCTCAGATTGTACAAACTTTTGCCAAACTTTACTATTTTAATAGACTCTTGCAACAAGACAAAGCCCTACCCACTAAAGAAGTGAAGAGGGAGGTGTTATCTATAAGTATACAGTATGCTATGTGTTTCACTTCCTTGTTATTAAATTGATAGTCTAGAATGATGTGGGACAAAATACATGAAATAGAAGTAAGGCATTTCTTCAAACCAGAAACCTGCACAGGAAAAAGATACCAAGAGCTGGGCCAATAGATGAGGAGATGTTTTTCTCCAAGCCAGGCAGAGTTACGCTACTTCCCTGAAGAAGTCTAGACACTGAAAATACATCCTGAGAAAAAGGAAGGGGAATGAGTGATAAGCACACAGGTCTTTACAGAGTGACAACTGAAAGCCCCAAGAGTGCCTTTGGATTTCTCCCACATCCATAAGTGATGGTTATTGCTAAGGATTAAGAGACAGATTAAGGCAAAGGTAAGTCAATATATGCTGATAATAATCAGAAATAGGGGTTAAATAATAACAGCCTATATACCCTCAAGTAAATAAATAGAATCATAGAATGGCCTGGGTTGAAAAGGACCTTAAAGATCATCTAGTTTTAACCTCCCTGCTGTGGGCAGGGTTGCCAACCACTACAGCAGGCTGCCCAGGGCCCCATCCAGCCTGGCCTTGAATGCCTCCAGGGCATTCAATAATATTTGCTTTGAAAAAGTTTCAATCACTCTAATCAGCTACCAGTCTCACACTCCCAAAAGGAGAAGGGTGTGGAAGTGCCTGCTGCTGTCATTCGCACAGAAGGCCAAACTGGAAGGCTATTTTCTGTGCCTAAATTCAGCCCAAAAGGAATTGTATTGTTTCACCTGGAGAGAGGAGATGTTAACTAACCTGTCACCTGAAGGCTGCAATTAAGAGAAGGTGAAATGGGATGGGCTCTGCCACTGTGCTGTGACCACCACCTGTGTTAGCCTGCTGATCCAACCTAGAGCACACTGAAGCAGAGGGCTACTTTTCAAGAAAAACAGAGCTCAGTGTTGGAAAGAGTCCTCTTGGGGAACTGAGGGGAGAGACTACAGGTGGGACATGCACCCAAGACTGTAATGTAATCATAGAGCTAAAAACAACTTCTTCATTTCAGGGCTTTCAGCAATTACCCCAAGTCAAAGTGGTGAAAACAAACAAAACCAATACTGT
This sequence comes from Pterocles gutturalis, assembly GCF_000699245.1. Taxonomy (NCBI): domain Eukaryota; kingdom Metazoa; phylum Chordata; class Aves; order Pterocliformes; family Pteroclidae; genus Pterocles; species Pterocles gutturalis. The sequence continues at coordinate 27,073 of NW_010130302.1, forward strand.
TGTGTCAATCTCAAATTCAGAGACGGAAATGGGAGAAAGAAGGGGGCACACAAAAAACCCCAAAAAACTCAAACAAGAACCACTCAGGAAGAAAGGAATTTGTTCTAGAGATTATGAGTGCACTGCCAGTCAGATCTATGAGCTCTTTAATCTGAAAATTACTCCATCTAATAACATAAAAATGCAGAACTCACTTAACTTTTTACAAGTTATTATTAAGTGATATTTACTTTTTTTACTTTCAAATATAGTATGTATTTACTTTTCAAATATACATATTAGCTTAAGAGTGGTCTACACATTAAACAACAAAAAAAAGTTGAAACTGAGTTTTGAAATGCAATAAGTTCCATTCAATTATTTGAAGAAGTTTTTGTGTTAAAGATTAATTTTTTGCAAACATTTTATGATACTGAGAGGTAAGCATAACTCCACAACGAGTATATGGTATACGTTGTCCAGGTTATAACCTTTTTCAGCTCCTTTTCAATAGTAGCAACCTTGCAAACTTTATCTCACCTATACAAACCAAGTCTGACACACCTTCACTTGCCTATAAAAGCACTTTTATTACCACAGAATAAATGAGAGATTTAAACCACATCTAGCAAAAGACACTAACAATGCTTCTCCCATTTAAAGCAGCAGATGGTGATACCATAGTTGAGAACACATTTGGCAGGACAAAAGAGTCATCTGTCCAGCTATTGAAGCCACAGCATTAGTGTCTAGCAAAATTCAGTTTGATTGTGTCAAATTAAATCAAAATAAATAACGCTGGGGAATGGTTTGACTGTTGAACTTAATAAATATATGATAGCATTTCTGCCTAAAATTCTCAACAGTATCCTATAATCCCTTCTTTTTGTCAAGATACTGCTCTTCCTTTTGCAGTTTATTTGCTTTATAAGCAATAGGCTGAGATGTTAACTCTTGTCCTTTTATTTCCATCGCAGTAACTTATAAAGGCCACATTTTACAAGACCAACTTTGTTCTGTACCAACACCATTGCTGTATTAAGCTTTGCTGTGCAATTATTTCTGTAATCTACTGCCAGTACTGTCGTCATGCCTGGGGCAGCTATAATATACAAGCTTTCATGTAAGATAAATTCAAAGCACCATGAAATCAACAGAAGAGTTTCCTTACTGGACAGTATACATGATCCTGCAAGAGCAATGGAAATAAGTCCATAGCTCTAGAGGTATACAGCATGTTACACATTGCCTTTGACTAAGCTGTGCTTAATTCCATGTAAAAATCATTACTTTCATAAACAACCATTGTCATTTAAAAGTAAATTCAAACTTATCCTGTTTGCACTCTATACCCTTCTTCTCTATATTAAAGAGGAAGCACAATTGTCAGCGAGATTATTTGAAGTTCTGTGAATACAAAGCATGTGTAAGTTATAAACACCGTACCTTCAAACCTATGTAAAATCAAACACAAAGCTTCTGAAATTGTCAGTGTTATTTACACACAAGCTTACCCCAATAATCTCTCTCTTAACAGCAGCCATACCTCTGATTGCCTGTTGTCTCCCTCTCTTCCCTGACCTTGCCAGTAACTCTCTTAGCTCCCCTTGAAGCACTCCCCTCTACTCCTGTAGTCTATCCGCCTGATACTTTGTCTCTGGATTGCTTGAAGACAAAGGTGTGACAATACAGTACTTATAAGTATTCTTCAAAACAGCTCTCATTTAATAAACAGCAACAATGCTTTCATTAAATAAACAGAAAAATCTTTTTAACTGTAACAAGTACAGGATAAAGTCCAAGCCCATTCCTGACGTGCAAAGTATGACCAAGAAATTACGAATTCCCAGACATTAACAGAAATCTCAAACTAGAAAAACTGGATAATGTCCAACCTAGAAGAGACTACCACTGAAAGATTTACTTTTTATAGCCATTACATGGCTAACACCACAATGGTAGGCTAGACAGCTGCTAGTCCTTGTCATAATCTCCTCGGCATACTTCAAGAAAAAGAATATGAGACTATTTTAGAGCACACGCTTCAGTTTTCCTACTTTTTTTGGGTGGCATTTCTAAGACAAATAACTGAGTCAAAATTCTCATACTAAAACTAAGATAAACATGGAAATTTGCAAGTCCTGTTTGATATGATGTGCAATCAGTCCCGAGGAACAGAATGAGACTCTCCCGCTCATAAAAGCATACCTTGGCATGAATGAAACATTCCCCTCTTCCCACACACGGACATACACAACTGGACATTAACTCTGAAAATCAGGAACACTCTCTGCAACAAGGATCAAAAGAACCATGTGAAGAAAAAATGCAGAGATGGAATGGAAGATATTCTTCAGGGATTTCAGAAAGAAATACGAGTGTTCCATCACACTCTT
>NW_010130302.1:29478-50968 GCF_000699245.1 Pterocles gutturalis
TGGGCAGTCAGGACAAATCACTTTGACCTTCTATGATCCAGAACCATAACTGTCAGTTTTGTTTTCAAAAAATGCTTTGTCTAGCTTGAACTCATCACTAGCTGTCTGACCTTCCCTAAGAAGTAGTCGCCACACATCCACCGTTGATATCTACATCATCTGAAGTGGAGACAAGCAAGGGTACCGGCCTACAGATCCAGTCTCACAGCCAGAGCAGCTAGCATAATAGAGCATTCCTAAGATGTGCTAACATTGCCTTCAAGAAATATTTGGAAAAGTCATATGAAAGGCAGAAAATCCTCAGCAGAAATCTGGAACTCCTGGGTGGTCATATAATGAGAAAACCTGAATCAGAGATCAAACCAAGTGGAGCTGAAGGTTCTGGCCACATACGCTTAACCTGACTCATCAGGTTTCCAAATCACATCTTTCTTCTATTTCATCTTGCACTGCAGAATCTCAAAGTACATAGCTGGTTTAAAACACAAACAGACAAATAATCAAATCACTAATCCACTGTTTATTTCTGCCTTCCAAAAAAGTGAAAAATAACTTCATTGTAGAATCTAACAAGCTCCACGATTTACTTGCTGGGCAGTTCATTATTTCATATAGATGTCTTTTCTGGTTTGTTCAGAGCGCATAAAAGATGCATAAGCCCTTGGTACCTATATGCGTTCATTAGATAACATAATACTAATCAGCCTTCCCATGAGCAACTAGAAACCCAGATGGATTTCCAGGGTGAACATCCAATACAGCTAAATGAGAAATCTATACAGCTCAATAGCGTATTTTGCAAGACAAGTGCTGCTTCTATACTCCTGCCCCCATGTACCTAGCTTAACACAAATATATACTACGCGACTGGAGAATGTCTCACCTAGAGCTGTAGCAGAGAACATGCTGTACAAGCAGGCTAAAATGTCAGCCCAGTCAGATATTTGATTGCATGTAGCTGATAGAAAGACAGAGTTCAATTTCCTCTGCAACAAACAAGATATTATTGAGAAACCTGAATATGCACTCAAGTATCAGTTTGCAAAGATATCATAAGTTATTAAAATGAATTACAGTTATACAATTTAAAATAGAAATATTTATAATTTTAAAGCAAAAACAAGTATTGTATGGTGTAGTTCTTCAATAAATATTTCTGGAAAATAGCATTAGCACTGTGATTAAGGAGGATCACAGTGGTGTAAAGCTATTGGGTTTAGTTAGTTGGAGGGAGGTGATTCTTCCCCTCTACTCTGCTCTCGTGAGACTCCACCTGCAGTGCTGCATCCAGCTCTGGAGTCCTCAGCACAGGAAGGACATGGACCTGTTGGAATGAGCCCAGAGGAGGGCCACAAAAATAATCAGAGGGCTGGAGCACCTCTCGTACGAGAACAGGCTGAGAGAGTTGGGATTGTTCAGCCTGGAGAAGAGAAGGTCTCTGTGGAGACTTTATAGCAGCCTTCCAGTACCTGAAAGGAGCCTAAAAGAAAGCCAGAGCAGGGCTTCCTACAAGGGCATGTAGTGATAGGATATGGGGCAATGGCTTTAAACTGAAACAGGGCAGATTTAGATTAGATATAAGGAAGAAATTCTCCACTGTGAGGGTGGCAAGTCACTGGAACAGGTTGCCCAAATAAATTGGGGATGCCCCATCCCTGGAGGTATTCCAAGGCCAGGCTGGATGAGGCTTTGAGCAAGCTGGGCTAGTAGGAGGTGTCCCTGCCTATGGCAGGGGCGTTGTAACTCAATGACCTTTAGTGTCACTTCCAACCCAAACCATTCTATGACTCTGTGATTAGTTTCTCTTCAGAAACTAAATCACTCTTTTTCTTTACTCTATACTATGAATGTGATGAGGTCTTCTTGAGATTCAGTGTGTGATGTAGCAAGGAACCCACAAAATTCACCCATGTGCCACCTCCAGTCTGTGAAGAAAGGCCTTTCTCACTGTTTCCACAGTTCCAGGATAGGCAGCTACCTCTTGCTACTCTGTGCTATGTGAGAGCATCTCGGGCTGGAGCAAGGAAGAAAATGCTTATCTCAGTACTGAACTCCCAGAATGTAGATTAGGAGGTTTTCCTACCTTAAGAGAAGACAGCATGAAGGGGACAGACTGGTTTTATTATAAGCTATACTTTTGCCAAAATTACAAGACTGTCACAAAATAAAAGGCCTTTAAAAATATCTTCTATTTGTAGTTTGTCTAAAGTTATTTTTTAGTGCCTCCTCCTCATCCACAGCATACGTAACAATTATGGTATTGGAACCCTCACACCTATAAACAGTAATGCAATTTTTGACTCTTGTTGCAGCCATCTTGACATGAACCCTAACAGAGATGGCAGCACATACATTTCTATGAAGTGTACGTATCCATTCACAGTTTCTCCCCCAAAATCTTAACTGCAGCCCCTCTGTCATAATGCAACACATGTGTTGGTCCCAGTTCAGCAGTAATGTATGCTTACGCCAAACCCATATAAATTCTGCACTCATAGCAATAAAGTTCTGTATCCTCAGCCATCATCTCCACTTCAGTCAGCCAGGCAACATCAACACTGCCACTTCCCCACCTTTCACAGCTCCTAGTGTGAACCTTGCTTCCCCCTTGCATTCGGCCCCATACAGGCTTTTTATACAGTTTTCACACACTCACTTTTCTAAGTCTGGCAAAAGGCAATTTCAGCGGGTTTTTTACTCTTCTGGAATTTACATGTCTAGAAGAAAAGTCTGTGAATGAGTTTTTCTGATTTACTAAACTGTTTCTGCTCTAGCACGACAAAAATTCTGGAAGCTTCAGAGAAGAAAGTCAAAGAACAGTGCCACCTTTCTTAAATAGCTTGGATGAGTGACTTCTCTTTCCCAGTGAGCAGCTAGGTAGGGAATTCAGTCTTCCACAGCCTCAGGTCCCTGAAAAAATACTACATCAAAGGTTGTAATCACATTAATAAACTGGGTCACCTCACTGAGCTTCCCTTGAAAGCAAGAAGATAGGTAGCCAACTGAGCAAGTTAAAATCCCAAATGACAAAGACTGACCAACCCACTTGTTCAGGAAAGCTCTAGTAGGCACAACTTTAAGAACATCTAAACTTTAATGCCCCTTTTTATGATATAACGTAAGGGTAAAAGAATATAATTCAACCTAATAAACCACTTGGCTTTTTTACTGAGGTGGGTTTTTTTGTTTGTTTGTTTCTGAGGCCACTCACTTCCTCAAAGAGCACTTCATTCAGAAAGAGATGTACACAGGCATGCAAGCAGTATGAGCATTGTTCCACATTGAAGATCAGAGATTCATTATTCCAAATTCAAACTCTTCCTCATACAGGGTCACAAACAAAGGCTCCACAGTTTATCATCTGCCAATGTTCAGCATTCAGTGTCTAATGCCTTGGACACTTCCAGAAATCTATAACAAGGCAGAAAAGGGAGAGGACAGATGGAGGGTCATCTTCAGTCACAAAACATCTTCATATTGTAAAAACATAGCTGGAACCTGCATTTCAATAACAACTCAGTTGTGTCCAGTCTCTAGAACTGCTTTGCCCTGACTGTAATGGATCCAAGTGTAATTTTTATCTGCTAGTGATCTCAGGATGAAATTTGATTTGGAAAATGTCTAGGGGGGTGGGTGGGGTTTTTGGGAGTGTGTTTGGTTTTGGTGGAGGTTTTTTTCCAGTTTTCTTCTAACAGTAAACCTTTTTATTTAATATAAAAAACACTAAAGGCAAATGAAGATATTAATGATATATGATCAAATCCTACCTATATATGAAATAATTAGTTGTCTTCAAACTTCGTTGATTTACTTTCCATGTTTTTTAAAGATACCAGAATGTGACCCTAGGGCAAATAACAATGAAAAGCTGGCCAGTAAGAAAACGCTTTCACTGTCTTACTTAGCATCACAGTCAAGAAATAGCTACACTGGCATCCTTGCCAACTAGGTTCATATGTCAACTGCTACTCGGATTATTTGGAAGCAACGGCCCAGAGAAGCTGTCCTAGTAAGGAGTGCAAATTAGTGGAACCTTATTCCTCACTTCAAAAATACTTTGCAATACAGTATGAAGGATAAAATGAAATAGAATTTGGGAAATACCACTGCTATATGAGCTTGGAGAAATGCAGCATCTACTTAGACTTGACAGTAAGTTTCTTTAAAGGGTTTGATCTGAAAACCATACACAAAAATTCTTAGTACTTACTTCTATATTAAGAGTGAAAACTACAAGATCTGTTGGACAGCTTCAGCTGCCCTTCCCAGCTCCAGCACACTCTGTTCACGGAGCAAATACAGAGGTGCAGGTTCCCTTTCTGGACCTCTTTACAAGAACACGTACAGATCCATGCAAGCTCTTCCACAATAGCCTCAAAAGGCTGTTTGAGAGACAGAGCACATTAATTTAACACCAAACCAAGCTCATGTGTGGTCAGCTCTGAGAACAAGCAAAGCAAACCTGAGCCTGTTTGTACCTTACATCTATCCCAGAGAACAGTTGAGAAAGAATTAGAAGAAATGCTGTGCCAGCTCCCCTAGCCAGCACCTCCCATCTCAATTCACTGCTTTCCTCCTGTCCTTCACCAGATCAAAAAGGATGCTATTTCAGATTCGACAAGAGATAATATCCTTCTTTTGATCTCTTTGGATTTTAACTTTCAGTTCCTGTCCTCCCACACATTCCATTTCTGCATAGTGAAACCACACCAATTCCACTGCAGAAGACTTTTGCACTCCTACAGACCAGAAGCTACATGTGCACTTCACAGAGGTTAAAATTCTTGAGCTGAAGTGATTGTCATACCACTAACACAGAGTAGTCCAAATCAGATTTACTAAAATTTTTGAGAATGAACAAAAACCAGTGCCATCCCACTATGGAAAATGAGAATGAACACTCTGGGACAAAACCCAGCAAGGGCACCCTTCTAAACTAATGGTATTGTGGTACAATATATTAAAAGAGTAGCACAGAAAACTAAATATTCTGCACAACTGAAGCACATGCAAAATATTCCAACTGCATTTGTCTCAGTATTTAAAGATCAAAGATAAAATTATTTCAGACAGTATGCTCCTTTTCCAAACTATGCTTAAGACTGTAAAAAAAAAAAAATGCCCATTTCAATTAAGACTTTGGCACTGGCTTTTTGAACGTCACAAGATTGTTAATTTTATGTAAAGCAAAATAAAATTATGTTCTCAATCGACTTCAGTAAATTAAATGAAAATATTTCCAGCAGCTAACTTGAAAAGGGATATCATTAAAGTGCTGCATTCAATCTTATCTGTAGTTACCACTTAAACTTCTAGTCACGACACATTCATTCAAAACAAAATAGCAGATTGTAATGTGGGCTGATATCTGAAGGCATTTCACGAGCATACTCATGCTGAAGTCTAAATTTCACATGATCACTAGACAGATTATCTTTGAACTAGTTATAAAATGTTTTAATTCCTTTGTTCTGTCTCTGAATTAGCATGTGGCATTGGGAAATTTAATGATTTATTTCCATTTATTTCCCTTGACTAGCTAGCTAAAATAAGATGCAACACAAAACTGGAGATTATTTTCCCTTCTAATAGGGCTGGGGGCAGAAACGGAAAAAAGATCATGCAACTATCCAAATTACATAGCTTTCAAATTTACTGTCCAAAAATCCCAGGTTAAGGACATGACAATTACATATTTTTTTTCTTGCATTAGGACTATGATTTTCCTCTGGTTGTAACCAGTAGCACTGATGCGTCAATAGGTTGTTTAATGAAAAAATTGCTTTGACACTTGTTACTACATCTTAAGCTAGAAAATGAGTGTGGTTCTTAATCAGAACCGACAGAAGTACTGTACTGTTTGATGAAAATTACAATTTCTAACTGGCTTTATGTAAACCATTCTAACCTAATGCCAAGCCCTTGATGACAAGCGCTGCTAGGAAACATTATTGGGCAGCTCTATGCATGCAGACGGTTAATTATGACCAGTGGAGAACGGCTCATGAGATTATGTACACTTACAATACAATCAACTCATTTATAATTTTCTGCATATCTGCAATGTTAGTGCATGTGAGGAGCACAGATACTTGGCATATCATTTTAACTTTTCTGTTCAGAGGGGTCCGAATCTATAAGGATTTGTATGCCTTTTCTTTTTAATAGGAAAAAAAAAGGGACTGAATCACAAGCAGTTTACAACCCACCTTTGTCTCTGCCGCTTGCTTTTATGATTCCATATATCAAAATTGGCTAGATCTCTGCCTACTATAGCCACCTGCTGAAACTTCAACACCAAAATAAGATCTATAATTGGATATACAAAAACAGAAGCTCTGAAATTACAGCACAACAGGCCCAACATTTGCAGCACGGATAGTGGAATTCTGCAGCAGTATTTATATGTGGCTGTCAGCAGTTGTACACCCACAGAATCTACTATTAGCAGTAAAAAAAGGCCATGAAAAAAATCCTTCGTACACAACCTCCTACTTTTAGCAGCTCTAATTTTCTTTGCCCTTGCAGGAGCTCTTCCCTGTTCCCTCCCCTGCTCTGAAAGGAGCACATGCTGGTCCCATGAGCAGGCCACTGCCATCTTTTCCACAGCATGTTTAGGAATATCGATAAAGGGAAGATAAGAATATTTAATTCTTCAAGGCTTCCCCAAAATAGGGCTGAAAAATATTGTCTTATAGATTGAAAACATAATTTTTAGCTAATTTATTTTTTAAATACAAGCACTTACCTCTATTAGCATTTCATATACTTTCGCGATGATTAAAATCTATACACAAGGCACAGGTAGAGAATGTTCTGGTGTCTTCTTCATGCATAAAACCTTAGTTAGTAGTTTTATTTACAACAACTTAATACCTTAGCATTTCACTTTTAAACTGCACTACTAACCCGAACAAAGTTCTTTGTATGGAAAAACTGGCAGAAGTAAAGGACAGAGTCTTAGGGCTTTAGCCACTGCACCACCTAGGTTCAATCAAATCTCAGCTCAACAGTTCTAGTGGTTAGAAAAGCAAAAGCACTTTGCTTAGCAGTCCCCAGTTGCTACAACACACAGGAGATTTAAACCCATTGGGAAACAACAAAAAAGACTTCTACTATCAAGGCATCTCAGAACATGGCACTGGCATGTCACAACATACTATATTTGATACTGGAGACACATCCAAAGCTCAGAGATGTTTTAGATCTTCTCCAGGGCTGTTCCAGGTGGCCTCAAGAGTACAAGAGCAAACTTTAAAATCCTCCAACGTATACTAGGGATCCGGTCCAAGACCTCAGAACAAACTTCATCCCCAGTGCTGAGGCTGAGCAGACAACTGAGAGTGAAACATCTAGAAGATACTATGTTGACCATGAGGAGCTCTGATATGACTCAGAAAAGACAGACAATTCTACTGCAGGCTCTCTCAAATTCAAATTTCAAGCCCTAACAGAAAACATCATGTATAGATTGTATTTTTTTTAACATTCTTTTTGTCTGCTCTTTAAGGAAAAGACATGTTTTCCTTGATGCTTTTCACCGTAAAAATTTCTATGAGCCAGAAACCATTATTTGTTCTGTTGAATGCAACCGGCAACAGATTCTGTCATAACACTCACACTATACTTGCAGAGGTGGGCCAGAAAGACATCAGCTGCAGAGCTGCTGGCTTCAACCAATGGACAGCAACTGTGCCTGCACTCCAGGGCTCCCACAGAAGGCTTCTGTTCACCTAGAGTACAACCTCCTTTTCTGATGGCTGTTTTTCCTTAGAAGGCAGAGAAATCAGCCAGAGGTGTTGATAGGGCAAGGTAGAAGTGATAGTATTAGTATTATTGATGCTCCCCTTTCTGCCTGTCCAGCCAAGGAGGTGTTTACTGAGGAGCTGCTCACACCACTACCACAAGGACTGAGAATAGCTCTGACCCACAGAAAACACACAATGCTCTGAGGTTCTTGCTTCTCTCTCTCCCTGGCCTCCAATTGAAACAATGAGATGCAGTTCTATATGCAATTTACAATGGTACATGGAACATATGAGATCAAGGAAGACCACTGAAACTGAGAGGACTGTGAAAATAAAGTTAGTGAACAGAGGCAAAAAAAAAATCACAAACTCGGAACCCAAATGAAGCTGCAAGATGCACATGACAAGGCAACAAGTCATTGGAACATCTGTCCTATCAGTTATTATAGGAGGCCTCTCTTGACCGCATAAGTGTCAAAAGCACTTCACAGTGTAAACCTGAGAAAGTCAAGAATGCCAGATAACACAAAAACACACCAGCTAACTCAGGAGAGCCTGGGATTTCAAAAACGGAGGAAGCTTCATTTTATATTTTTAGCATACATAACAACTTAAGCATCAAGCCAGTAAATGCTCTGCCTTTGAATGTGGGGGACTGACAACACTATCATTAACACGTACTTGTGAGTCTTTCAGAGTGGTTCGGTACTGAACATCACTTCACTTGGGATTTGTAACATAGCACTTGGCTGTGCTAGAGCACACTTGCTATTAGGAGGTTCAGTATGCCTGCTCGGGGCCCAGATAAGAGACTATTTACTTATTACATCACATGCTTCTGGAGAATCTGATCCTCTGCTTCATGGACCTGCCTTCTGAACGCTGTAATATTTCCTTCACATCTCAAGTTAGACCAGATATGGAAAAGTTAGCTCTAACAAGTTCAAACTACTGTTTTGTTTGTTGTTTTGGTTTTGGGGGGTTTGTTGTTGTTTCTTTTTTCTTCACTTAATAGTTTTTAGTAGGTTTCTCACAGATCTTCAGCCATGGTAGCTTTTATACTACTTATATAGAAGCTTAAGCCTCTAATGTATTTCCTCACCTTTGTATTAGTCAGATGGCACAGCAACTGTCAGTTACTGCAGCTTACAAAGAGTACATTTTAAGCTACAGTAACTGTCTGAATAATTTATGAGTCCTAATATTTTAGTGGTAGCAATCCAACTTTAAAAATTACTTTTTTTCATTTCTAGGCAAACCAAAGTATTATCATGCCCACATATAAAAAACTGTATATTAGCTTAGAGATTTTCTACACTGTATCTTTATTCTTTTTCTCATTTTGGACCTCATTGGACCCATTGCATGTGTTAGAGGGACAAGCACATTGCTCACTATGCACAGCTTACTGAGGAAGGTAAATTTGCTACCAGCACATTTTCCACTGCATGCATTCCCATCTTCGGCTCACCTCTTTTCCCTCTCCTTTCACCCTCCAAACTCCCAGAACAGTCCTGTCTCATTCCCCACGAGTCTGCCCACCATGACATTTGTGCTTCCCAGTCCCTTATTAGTACTTGTCCTTTCCATCTCCCAGTGGCCCATCTGTTCAATCCCTGACTTGTTCTAGTTGCCTCACTTGCCTTCACCCTGATGCATCAGACCATTTAGCCCAGGATCCTGTCCCCAAGGGTGATATTAGCAGATGCCATTTAGAAAAAACAAGCAAGCCTAACACTACCTGCAATCCATTCCTCTAATATTCCCCCAGAAACAGAAAGTGGTGCATTAGAGATGCTAGAGGATACATCCCTGCCTAATCATTTAGTATCCATTTATTGACCTGTCGAACATTATTTAATCTAATCCCTTTTGAACCTGCTGAAATTGTCTACTTCTACAAGCTCCTTACAGCATACTCCAGAAGTTCACTGCCTGCTGTATAAAATACCAGAGCTTCACATAGTGCCAAAATTCTGCCCTCTGTCTTGTTATAATGCCCCCCATTTTGCTGGTTCTTTTGGCTGCTGCTACTGCACATTCAGCCAACAATTTCAGAAATCTCTCAACTGACTCAGAGATATTCCTCTTGTCTTGCAGTTGCTTGTTCTGAGCTTGGCATTGTGTGGGTATGGTTTGGTTATTTTTACTTAGATGCATTACAGCACTTATATCTATTCTGAAGCTTTATCTGCCACCTTCCCCACACACACAAAGCTTCATGAGGCCCTGCTGGAGTTCCTCACCATTAGCACACCACGTTTGATTTCTGAAACAAGCTTAGCAACTGCACTCTTGGAGATTTCAATGTTTACCTCCTTCTCCAACTCACTGATGGCAATTCCTGAAGATCCCTCTCAACTATTTTTCAATCCAAGAAGTGGCTGACTACTATTACACTTACACTCCACCATTTGCTTCTTGTTCTTTAATAAACTTGCAGTCCACAAAATAGCCTTTTCCTCAATTCTGTAGCAACTTAGTTTCTTTACTCATTGTTGCAAAACCTTCCCACAAGTCTGCTGTTCAATCCTGGAAGAGGTGGGTGGGAAGACACTCCTTAATTTTTGCTCCTCTTCTAGATTGACCATGGTACCCAGGCAGTGCAAATGGGACAGGCAAAATGAAACATTTATTCTTGCCATAACTGAAACCTCTTCTCCTATTACAAAACTTGCATCAAGCATCACCAAAAATACTCATAAGATCAGGCAATACTACATAGGGATAATATCAACCCCACCTCGTGATGGCACATATGACAATCACACATGGCTCAAGGAGTCCTAACAAAAAGTTCTGCTTTCAGGAAGAAATTTTTAGGAAGTCCAGCCATGCAGACACAGCTCTTCATCACATGCAGTGGAACTGAATGCTGTAGTGCCTTGTGGGGAAAAAAAGACCCATAGAAGCAGGACAGGAAAGAAGCCATTAGGTCAACATTTATTGAGAACTAGTAGGGAGAAATTTGTTAACTTGGAGGAGCAGCAAACATGGGGTTTTTCCACAGTCCTGTACCTATACAGTCAAATCCTCTTTGACTCTTTTTCTGAGAGGAATGAACTGGCTTTGTTAGGAGGAAGTGCACATCATCAAGACAAATATATTTCTTTATTACATGAATTCCTGCAGAATTGACTGAGACCTTTCCTTTAAGCTAAGAGAGCATCATACTATGCCCATATTGTTTGCCTTTCAATCTGCTAAAGAAAAATGGTATGTACAATATCCATTGAATGCATCTGAATATTCTTGGCAGTATTGTTAGTGAGATGATGAAATGGCAGAATTTGTAAAAGCAATGCTTGAAGAAAGAAAAAGTAAGAAAAGAATGAGCAACAGTTTGCTTCCTTAATGAAATTGTGTCAGAGCCTTGAGAAGAGTGATTCTTTTCTTCAGTGGTTGTCTCTCACCAGCTGCTTCATCTGTTTGCTTTGTTTGTCTGTTAGCCTCAATTGTGATGTGCACTTGCTGCTTGACTGGATAGATGACCTCAGCTACAATAGCTATGGGCAGTAAAAAAAGTCAGGAGTTTATAATGCCTTGTCCTCTTTCTGAAATGCCAGCTTCAATTTGCCTACAGCCAGTGGTTCAAACACATACACCACTACTCTACAAACAGTTAAAAGCATTACAGCTGAGAGACAAGGAAAATAATGCATTTAAAAAGGGGAGGGAGCTATTCCTGTGAACGAGGCACCGCTTTCTGGTCCCACTGGGAAACAACAAAAATGTCACCTCTCCATAACTAGCATCACTCAAAGATGCGGACAATGAGCACTTACAAGTCCTACTTTTTTAGTCCACCAGATATTGAACCACGTAGTGTCCCCAACTCACCTCATTGTGTGCATCCACTACAGCACCTGAAACTGCCTGTCACACCAGTGTTATACCACATCTTATTTCCTTTAACTTTTTTTTTTTCTATATAACTGTAATAAGGCTCATTGGGGTGAGTAGTGGTTTGTACTCGAGCAGTTAAATGAAATTTAGGATTGTAACAAAACCTACGATGCATCAGATCTGGCATTCATAACAAACACTGTTTAACAGGAACATTATTATTTAAGGGGAAAATGGTTCTGAAAATAAACTCCTATGCATGTTTAATGTCTTCTTTCCTTTATTTTTATTCTATGCAGCAGAAAGGGTTTAGAAAAACAACACAACCCAAAACAATGAAAGATGACTTGATGCCCTGCAATGACTAACTATATGCAAAATTGCTTTAAAAAAAAATCAGTTCAAGAGTTCTTCAGTCTAGTGTATATCAACAGATAAAACATGACAAAAATGTTCATTCAGAAGGAAACTTAAATTAAGTTTCAATCTAATAAAGGCCATTTGTCTTCTCAATGACTCATATCCCGGAATGAAGAAAACATAATGTAACTTCTCTTTGTCACGACCCCTATCTGATTTCTTATTTGCTGATGTATATCAGATTATTGAATTTTAGAAAATGATGAGGAGAAGATTTGGTGAGGGCTTCACTCTGCAAACTTTCATTATTTTAAAAAAATTATCGTATTTGAATATGCTCAAGTTTCAAATAAAGTTGAAATATTTCTTTAATTAAGCCACTTCAGCTCTTGAAGTTAACCGAAAGAGACCTACGCAGCCCTACCTAGGTTGTGTTTTCATTCTTTGTCCCATAAAACTGCAATTATGTGCCTACAGGTCACCCCAGAAACTACAAATTGCTCTTTTATAGAATGAGGCAGATGCAGAGGGGTATGGAGTACCACGTGGCTTTTAAGAGGGGATGCACATTCAGATAATGAGCCTTGATCCCTAGTTCTCCCATATACAAGCATTCCCCTATATTTCAGTACACAGTGGAACTGTGGAGCGTGAGCTTCTTGGATTTGGGACTGGAAATAATTTCTTTGGCTGTCAACCAATACGGAAGCCAGAATCCGCTTCACATACGCATTAGTAATCGTAAGTTACCCAACACGGCTAAGATGATAAAACCTCAGAAACTTGCTGGACTAACAGGAACGTTAGGAACTTCTATTGCACATTAGTGCTTTCTGTTTACATGAGGAAAAATGGGACTTGTTTGAACATCCTGTTTACAGTCTGCAAAAACCCACAGTCATCCTTTTGAAACCAGCATCTGTTAAGAACAGCTAACTTTTCTGCTGCTCAATCTGATAGTGCCATTATGTGAAAAACTGCAATACACTGGGTAGAGATTTTAAATTATGTTTTTCACAGGAAGTAAAAGGAAAAAGCAAACAACTAATGTAACAGCACAAAACGTCAGGCATCATTCATCCTCCTCAGACCTGCCTAGACAACATTTAAAAGCCAGAAAGCTATATTTAGGTCTATGCGACAATGGCTTCTGCCCTGTAAATCTATGATTTATTACTCCAGGGGATGGAGTGCATTTTGCCAAGGGAATTCCCCCCAGTCAGTACGCACCCCTTCAAAAATGGGCAGTGCCAGTCAAAAGTGAACACTGGGCGGGTAGAGGGGGCAGGAGTTATTCTAGCCAGATGTATCAACTCAATTTCAGTTCAGCCTCACCTACAACTTACAGCTACTATTCTTTCTCAAAAGACTTCAAAGGGGTAAGCACGATAAATGTGCTTTCCATTCCCCATGATGCAAATAAGTGGATCAAAAAAAAAAAAAAAAAAAGCTTTTTTTGCACTAGCAGTTGGTTAGCATTAATGGCAGAAACACTTACTGTGTGACTGTATCATCACAAAAGAAAAGCAACACACTTATCAGAGATGTTATCATGAAGTTCGACAATTATTTTGTGCTACTCTTGACTAGAGCTAAAGCTCATTTCCACAGTTCATGCCAGCATGATACATATATACCTAGATATGCATGCCAATTTTGAACAGTGTATATGCACATTGATACATATTCATGTACTCACATATTCACACACTCCCTCAAACACAAGCACACACACTATATACAAGAAAACCATGAGGAATCAATAGGGGAAACTGCATACAGTCATTCACTATGGCATAGAGACTACCATGTTGAAGACTATAAATTTTTTTTAACAGGACATTTTAACACCAAAACTTCTAAAATTACTCAGTTTTACCAGAAAATAACATTTTGTCAGGATAGCTTACAATCCCTGGGGAATTTGGATAAGCTAAAGCTACATGAAGGTTTGCCAGTACTGTTGCATTTCAGCAGAGACGCTAAGATAAGCGGGGAGACAACTATTTCCCGCAGTGAAATGCCAGGCTGAAAAGCACATTCTGTGCAGAGCATTGCACAAGCCAAATAGGATCCGTATGAGTGCGATATTCAGATTCCACACTGATTAGTGTAAAAACAGAACTGAAAAATTATAAAAGTTGAAGACATATATTATGGGTTTTGACTTTTAAAAAAGAACATCAGTTCAATCTTTGGTTACAGAGTTGGAGGTTTGGCTTGGGATTTTTTGTGTTTTGACCAGGTTTTGACTGGCAGCAAATACTTTGCATGTATTAGGATATTAAGATACTTCACAAGTTAAATAATTAATGCTATATAAGGTGTCTTCAGTTAAATTAACTTGCAAAACTGCTAAGTGCAGTTAGGTCTATCACAAAATTAATTTTCAAAATCAAATCAATAATGAACTATGGATGAAATGACACATTCATCGATATCAAAGTTGACCTACTTGACATTTCTATCCCTTAAACAGATAGTTGGCATGCGCCTTTCCTACAAATATTGACAAGTCAGACGGAAAACACTGTTACAAGATTTCATGGTTAATACTATGACAGATAGAATGATCTGTCTGATGAATTAAGTTCTAGATATGAGATCTACGTGTATGTCTACCTGCTTTCTACCACGTCCTGTGACATGTCACATCTTTCTGCCTCAGTGTCCATAGAAGTACTGTGAAACTGAATCAGTTTATAAAATTCATATCATATAGACAGTATCAATGTAAGTGGAAGACATTCAGCACCTTGCAATATATAGTAGTGCCTTGCAGAATGAAACTTAACTGTACAGGTCTTTGAAGATCAAATACATGGTGACCAAACGTGGTTTACTGAGGGCAAAATTTACCTTTAAAACTTAAAAGGGAAGTGTTACATATACTTATGAATATTAGCCCAATTCATCACCTATGCCACCGGTTTACAGAATAGCAATCATGGGAAGACCTCCAGATTTTCAAATGATACTAAAACTAGAGTCAGAGCAAATAATAAAGAATAATATAATCAGATTCCAAAGGATTTGGATCATTTAGGTAATTAGGCTAGCAGATGGCAAATGCAATGCGATGTAGAAAAATGTAAAATAATTGGTCTGGGAATATGTGCTAAATGGAACAATCATATAGCATGATGATTAAGAAAAAGCGTTATTTATGGGGAAAAAATAAAACCAGAGAGAGAAAGAGGCTATGACAGCATATTAGCAAATAAAAAAAAATTTAAAAAGGAAATTGTAAGAGGCATTTATTAGAACCCATGAGGTATAATATATGTGAACTGTTTTTACAATCACGAGATCCAGCCAGGAAATTATTTAATTAGGTAACAGGATCAACCAGCATGTTCGGCATCACATAGTGTCAAATCCAAAGTCAGTAAAGTTCTTTGAAGATCAAGTACACCAAGATATAACTACAGCCTTTTGAAGTTTAAAGCCACAAATTAAAACAAGCCTAGATAAATGATGGCGATTGGGTTTTGTATATGACACCAAAAGTGCAAGTTCCTCATCTAATCTAGGTAGACCAAGGACTCTAAACACAATTCTAATGACTACACCAACGGCTGTTCTCGAGCGAGTTTCCCAGTTCTGTTCTAAAGCAATTCTGTTCCCTTTCCTAATACAAATTTCTTTTAAAAGGTTGGAAATTTAGTTTTCATTAAAACTAGGAAAATTCACAACCAGCTGCACTAGTTATATACATCATGGATCACCACAGCACAAAAAATAATTCATGTAGAAATAAAACCTTGGTTATAAGCACTGTGTTGTCAAAAAAAGATATAATGCAACAAACTATGACAGCAACAAAAAGTACAGTAATCAGATCTGGGATGCAGCTATGTAAAAGCGTTGCAGGGTTGTCAGTTCTGGTCCAAACTGGTCCTCTTAAAAATTAATATAATACAAAGGCAAAGATGAAAGGTTAAGGTAAAAAGAAATTCTTGGAACATTGACAAATAGGCACTGCTACACTTAAAGCATGTTATTACATATGACCACTGACATTTTAGGACAATTAAAGTTATGAGGAAAAGTAGAGACGGTCATGGCCCATTTTCACTGGAAAAGATGACATGGAGATGTGACAAAATAGAGATTTTTCATAACTACTGTCTGTTGTTAGTTATTTTTCACACTATTAAAAGTCACAAATCTGCAAATAAAAAGAAAAAGTCAATCGTGTTTGTGCCATCAGACCTATTCAGAGGTCCACATAATTGGAGCAGGATTCAAGTCCAAAACTGAAAAGTTACAGAATAGGACTCAAAATAGGAAAACAGCAGAAGGGCTGTGAAAAGCAGACAGGTGGGATTAAGATATCAATAAATATTAAAAAGAACATTTCTAATCCTAAAATATCATTAGTTCTTACAATAAAACAAAGTTCTTCCCTTACACCATTAATTTCCTTTTTCATCTTAACCTGCTAACTTTATTTTGTGCTGGAGCTATCATAAGAAAGTGCTTTGAGTGCTTTTCTCTGATTGCACTGGCAGAGTTATATGAACCATTACCTATTATTACCTTTATTTCAAACCTGTCAGTTCTTCCTCTTTGTAGCCAACAAGCTGTAAGGAGGGAAAAAAAGCAGTCTCTATCAGAGAATAAAACCATCCATACAAAAGTGAGCTGAAAGGAGCATGTGAACAAAGGAGAAGCGAGGATGAAGAAAGGGAGAGATAAGAGACTTGATAAATCTGCTCTCTGTCAGCAAAGGACATTCTACTCTTCTGCTATTTAAAAGTAAATAAATAAACAAAAAACCTCCACAACACTAACACACAATGCATGCTGGAGCCGGCTTCTGCCCATGACTCTCCTTTCTTCTGCCACGCCTTGTACTTAAAATACCTCAGACATTCCACAAATATTATGGAAATAAAAATAATATTGATACCATTGCCTCATGCATGGAAAAACGTACATAAACGGGGTTTGAGTACATGAGAGAAGATGCCCTTCCCTCAAAGCTGCATGTATCTTCTAAGGCGGTTTTCAGTAAATCCTTCATGAGCCACACAATGAGCTGTGAGCAATTAATGTTAATTAAATGGCCCCCTCTAGCTATAGAGCTGCCAGTGACACACTAATGACCTCAAAAGGCACTTGGATTTGGAACTTCTCCCCGTGTCCCCCCCTCCAGGGTGTGTGCCAGGCTGCCTTACCTCTGTAAAGCTGTGGCATGCTCCAGCTGCCACTGCACATGTTTGGAATGTCATTCCCATTTGCAGTAACATGCACTGATCACCAAACACTGAAGGAAAGTAACCGTTATACAAGAGCACTGCAGATACAGCTCAGAGACTAAAATACGCTGGTAAGCTTTGATTTGCCTGCTTACAACACCCAAAGCAGCTACACACAATTGCAAAGTGATGGCATACTGACAGGCAGACCATCATGAAGGCAGCCAAGTTAATGCAGCAGAAATGTATTTCAGAAGTTTATCACACTCGATGCCCCAGGTCTGTCTCTCAACATCCCAAAACAAACAAGGAATTTAAAAAAAAATAAAATCCTAAGAGTCAAATCCCCCAACAGTATAACACCATGGAGCTAATGCCAGGAATGATGGTGTCCTTCTGTCTCTCAGTAATTAGGAGGCAAAGAAATACAAAAATTGCTTATCCCTGGAAGTACAATAGAAGCCATTGGAAATGACCAGAAGAAATAATGCAATGAAGTCACAAACAGAGAGATGAATTCATAGTCATTCCTAATTCGGCTGTTATCTACAGACTGAACCACAAACATTCATCTTGCATATGAACACACAATAAAGAAATCTAACAGAGGGACAGAATGACATGCAAGTATCCTTTGGAAGCAAATGCCTCTGGAAAATACTAGATATTCAACCAAATTGAATTAACTGACAAAAAATGCTGAAGTTTAGTAGAGCCCCTGACAACTTTTATCTCCTAAGCTCTCCAAAAAAATGATGATGGAAGTATCTGGGATATGTGTTAAAGAATGAAGCCAGAGCATCTGCCATGGCAAGCATGTTATTGGGCAGCTGGAAGAAACAAAAGGGCTGGATCAAGGAATCTATCAAAGAAATGAACAGATGGAAAACTTACGGGACTTAACAAGAAAGGATGTGCATACAATGGCAGAACACACAAAGGGATTGCTGAGCCCATCTGATACCCCAAAGGTCCTTTGATGGCACAGAAGGATTCGGATTCAGAAGCAGGCTTCCCATCTTGTTTTGAAAATATACCCATGCCCTATAGCCCATGTATATGCTCCTCCTGGGCTGTGATTTACTAATACCTCAAAACAACAAAACCTAACCCATATGCATACAGAGAATATTTTTCCTCAAGGTTGTTTTTGCTTGTAGGACCTCTTCTCTCCTTCCACCTCTCTGGAAGGATCTAGTGCAGTTAAAATGCAAGACTCAAATCAGTTTAGACTTGGGATTTGGTGGGGTTAGGGACAGGTAAAGATATTTACACCGCTTTCCAAGATCAAGCTAACGGTAGAGTCAAGAATGCTAAGACATGGGGAGCTTTCTGTGACTGATAGAGAAAAACTCAAAGAAAAGCTGTTCCAAGAGCACATATGGTGCAAGAAAAAGTCTGAAGAATAAGGTAATAGCTTAAAGGAGAGAAAAGTTATGATGATGGCAGTATACATTTCTTGCAGCTAATATGCAGCTTGTCACAGCCCCTAAAAATCACAGGTTAGTAAGTATGAAAACTACAATGTAATTATGACATTGGGCATTTCAGCCAAAACAGAATTCACATTTGAATTTTATTTTCATTTCAATACATGAATATGTTAACTGAAGACCACAGACTCTGAGTACAAGACCCAGATAAGTTCAGGTATTTTTATTTAAATATATATATATTTCGGTGCTTGGATCCAAAAAACAATCAGTGAGAGAAAAAAAAAAAAAAAAAAAAGAGGCACAAAGGAAAAGACTGTGGAGAAAAAAAAGAGAATGGAGAAAGAGGAGAGAGGGAGAAAAGCAAACCCAAAAAGCAGGAAGAAGTCTTCAAATTGCACTGCAATGGCAACTTTGTCATTTGTTCATATTAGGCTTTGATACGTGTGAAATTTTGAACACAGCTACAGCAAAATGCAGCCTGCTATAGAAAAAAAAAAATAAATATTCGATTTCCACAGAGAAAGGTCAAAATATAGCTAACATATCAAGCTCTTGTCTGCCGCATTACATGCAGTCAGAATATATCAAGTCATCTTATTATTGCCATTATTTCATCTGAATTATAGTTGCACCCATAGTCCAGGGGATAACTTCCCGAGATTCCATCAGTGTTTCAGAGGATTTAGAACCTAAAACAGCAAGCAGCATACACAGGAGGAATGGAAGAATATTAAAGCATACCCGTTCAAACAGCAAGCGTCAACTTCTTCCACCAGCAATCTAGCTAGTCAAAAAATAAGACCTAGTACAAGACTTGCATTATCCCAGGCTTGGTGAAAATCTGTCACCCATTTATAAATGCCTCCCTTTAAAGAGCTGCATATGGGGGAAATGAGAACCGATTCAAATTCTAATAAGGCTTCCCATAAATGCCTCCCTTTAAAGAATGCATATGGGGGAAAGGAGAACCGATTCAAATTCTAATAAGGCTTCACTGATTAGGTTTGCACTCTCATCATGTGTGATCATGAAACTGAAGTATCCAATACATATATACCTAACGTGCTGAGCTTAAAGGAGAGCATGAGACTAACCCGCAACCGAGGAATACACTTTCCAGAAGTGCTCCATGTCATATGGTTCCACTAAGTGGCACATCTGCAGCTGCAACACACGCTTGCACTTTCTTGTAGTCTGCAAAACGGGATAATGCTGGCTGACAGCAATCAAATTGACTATCTGTTTCTCACATTTGGGCTCATACAGAGCAGAGGTGTCAAAAATGTTGCCCTGCAATTAAAAGAGAAAGCCCAAAATGCGATGGGTGCAAGTCAATTGTACAAGTGTACATAATTTGAGAAGTATTCACCGAGTGTTTCCAACAATTTGACCTATCTGAAGGCAAGGTTGTAGAAAAATTCCTAATGAGACCTGGTAGCATAAGTCCCACATACCCGTGAATTTACAGATAGAATGCTAGGTGAGAAAACACCTCAGTCAGAGGGACTTAGACTCTCTTCTCTGGGAGGTTTGCAAACACAGTATACAAAGAAGTGGCCTATGAATGGAAAAGAAAGCCATAGTCATAAATATTGTCACTTGCAGTTAAGTGTTACAATGATGCTTGTGCAACTCAGACAACTCTCTTAAGCACTGTATGAACAAAGATGAAGGGAAAAAAAAAAAAGTCCACCACCACAACTTGAATAAGAGATGGCAGACAGCAACAGGGGAAAGCACAAGGAAAAAAAAAATGGGGTAACATTGATCAGTATGAAGAATAGTGGTATTGGAATAATGCAGCTACTTACCTGGTGGTAAACTTTCATAGGTACCACAAATAAAGAAAGTTTTTAGAAGGGTTTTAAAGGAGTATAGTTTGCAGCTCTGCACCTGTTTATGAAGTAAATCATAACATAAAAAAAAAAGTACTAAAAGTTTTTAAATGGATAATGGTGATTGACAACTGAAGGCAGAAATAAATGTTACAATGATGCAGGAGATGTGATAGGTGGCAGAGAATAAAGAGCCTTGTAAACAAAAGACAAACATCTTACATTTAATGTGACAGATCAGATGGAGCTAGTTGATGAAGTCAAGGAAAGAAGTGACAGAGGTCAAACTAAGAGCTAAGGAAATTATCTTTAGAGCAGCAATTATTATTGACACAAGTGGGTCAAAAGTGCACTGCCAAGGCTAGGAGAAAGGTGCTGGCATAATCAAGGGATACAAGAGAAAGGTATGAGGATGGCTGGGAGGGAAGATTAAGGCTTCCATTTCAGCTATATTGAGCTTCAGCAGGTGCACAGACAGGCCCAAGGAGATAGCTGACAGGCCAAGATTTTAATTTCATCAGTGAAGTTGTAGAATACTTCTTTATCTTGTCAGCATCCAGAAGGTATATGCATATCTGTTCAGAAATCAGATCTTCAAAAGATGAGATTCTGAAAGAAAGACGACTAAAAGAGAATGAAGATTTCGGAGATTACAGAGATGAATTAGGATGGTTTTGAGAGAAGGACAGGATGAAAATTCAGGAAGTACAACAAAAATAATCCAGTGCATTCTACATACTACATAAAAGCCATGACAAGACACTCAGCAAAGAGAATGTCAGTTGTTGATCCCTATTATTTCTGTGTCTGTGCGAGCCTCACTATTACTCCGCACACATGTGTGCGTGTGCATCAAAAAACAGAATGTAGAACCTCAACTAATAGACTGCTAACTCTTGGCTGACAAGGGAATCTAGTAAACACCACAGGGAAAGTGCAAGAGTCTCACCAAACCAAACCAGACTACACATAAGGCATTCTGCTTATCAATACACTATTTAGAAAACATACTTTGAAAAGAAAAACAAAGGAAAAAAGTGTCAGGTGTCACTTGCCAGTTT
>NW_010130303.1:0-779 GCF_000699245.1 Pterocles gutturalis
TTAATCTCTGCCTGCACCCCCCCCCGCCTCTGCCAGCCTCCTTGGGCACTTATCGCCAGCAAAAACATGTTGCCTTCGATCTGAGACCGTTACTGCGGCTTTGGGAGGAAATCGAAAGGGGTTTGCCCTGTCCCATAGCTGGAAATGGCAGTCCTGGCCCCGCTGCCAGGACAGGAGCAGCATTGTCTCAGGGGTCCCCTCTGTCCCCCGGTCTCTAGACACCTATAAGGCACTCAGATGGGTGTCAGCCAGCTGTCTCCAGGCAGAGGTATCTGTCCCTTGCTTCCTGTATTTGGGATCTGGACACTCTCCCCAACCCCAGGAAGTTAATTCCTGTCCCCATCCCCATTTTAAAGCTTTCCACAGACTCCAATGATGTGTCACCAAATCTGCCCCTTTTTTGAGCATCTGGGACCCCCACTGTGCTCCTGCTGGGGTCCTTTGTCAGCCTGTGGGGCCGGGTTTATCTCGGGGAGCTGGGTCTGCTGGTGGCCAGCGGCCAGGCTGGGTGCTGGGCTGTGCCAGGCTCACCCAATTGTTTACCTCCTGGCTGTGGGGTCTGACCATGGGGGGATTCAGATGGGATCCCAGAGGTGTGGGGGGCACTGGTTGCCCGCTGTGGAGTGGGTGCGGGGTTCAGCTGAGTGCTTTCCATCCATGACAGCAGTCCAATGGCGAGGGTGGCTGCCGGGAGGCAGGATGGCACCATCCTTGATACCCAGGCATTGCCCCGGCTCCATGTTTAGATTTCGAGGGATTCCTGACCTTTAGGAAGAGCG
>NW_010130303.1:797-2768 GCF_000699245.1 Pterocles gutturalis
CAGGGAAGGAAATGGGACTGCGGTGCACTTCCTAGGAAGAGCCAGAAATAGCCGGGGGAAACTCTTGACCCTGGCCCCTGCTCTATGTGTGTGTTTCTCTCTCAGTCTCTGTGTCCTTCTCTCTCACTTGCCTTTTTCTCACCCTCCACTTCCTCCTGCCTGCCTGCCTGCAGCCATCCCCAGGGGAGAGCATCACGAAACAGGTAGATGCCCTGGTAAGTGCTGCCAGTCGTGGAGGCTGATCTCTGCCTCAAGACCTCCTGGGGGGTCACTTGTGCCTGTTCCATTGCTGAAAACACCCCCTGCAGCCAAAATCCCTCAGCCTGGGATGCCCCTGTGGTCCCCCAGCATCCCCGGGACCCCTCAGCCCTCCCTCCCTGCCAGCCAAGGTGATGATGGCTGTGCCAAAGGCCAAGTGAGGTGCCCAGGGTTGGTGGCAGAGGTGGTGGCAGAGCCCAGTGGAGGGGGGGCTGAGGCTTTTGCTGCAAAGCCGGCTTTCCTGTCCCAGAGCTGGGGATATGTTATTTAATCTGTGGACATGAAATTGCTAAGACAGTGTAGACAAACGCACTGCCAAAGTCAATGTGGACAGCTTCCCGCCGTCCGCAGCCAGCTCGCCGGCCTCCCTGCGTGCTCGGGCTGGGACCTGAGGGATGGAGGCATAGTAGTTCCCACGAGGAAGAGGGTGAAAGCCTTCCTCACCTGGGAGCTGGCTTTGTCTCATCCCTTTGGTTGTCCAGGACGTGTTTCCAACCTCTCTCTGAGCTGGAGAAAGAGCATCCACAGCTCGAAAAATCCAGGAGGACAGTCAGGAACCCCCTTTGCCGGCTTTGCTCTCATTTGGGGAAGTTTTCTTATATTTCTGCAGCTTTTTGCATGACTCACATCACCTTTTCCAAGCAGAAGGGACCTGCAGGTTTCAGATGCTGCCCAAAGCCTGGGGATATGCTGAGCCAGCCTGGGGCTGGGAGGCAGATGCTCAGTGGGGCTGACTGGGGGATCTCCAGCCCAGTGCAGCTGAGACCAGCCTGTTCTGTGCTGGGCTGGACTGGGACATACTGGCTTGGCTGGGGGCTCTTCTGCAGAGGACCCTTTCAGGGTCTCCCCGCCTGGGGGCAGGCCCGGGGGGTTAAAAGGACATACTGGCTTGGCTGGGGTCTCTGCTGCAGAGGACCTTTGCAGGGTCTCCCAGCCTGGCGGCAGGCAGGAGTGTTT
The DNA here is from genome assembly GCF_000699245.1 of Pterocles gutturalis. Lineage (NCBI taxonomy): Eukaryota > Metazoa > Chordata > Aves > Pterocliformes > Pteroclidae > Pterocles > Pterocles gutturalis. Next base: position 2,013 of record NW_010130303.1, read on the forward strand.
AATAACACGAGTGCTTTCTCCTATCAGCCGATCACAGGCTGACTCTTCCTTGTGCAGAGGCTGGCGGCAGAGACGGCAGCGCGGCTGCAGTTAGATTGGGAGGGAGCGGGGCAGAACCGGGGGGCTCCTGCCAGGGCGGGAGATGCTGGAGGGCCCTGGCCATAGGCACCCACTCCCCTGGGCTGGGAGGGTGCTGGGACCAGAGCTGCCATGCCATGGAAATGGATTAGCAAGGGTCTTGCTGCTGTCAAGGTATGGAGGGGGAGAGGGGTTCTGGCATCCCTGCCTTGCTTGCCCTCCCATGTGGGAAGAGGGGCATGGCATGGTCGTCCCATGTGAGCTCCTCTGCTGGGCACGGCTGCAGTTTGGGAGGCTGCTGTGGCTGGGTGGGGTGACAGGGGCTGCTGGGGCTCCCCTGGCTGGCGAGTGTGGGTCAGGGACCCCAGATGTCTCCCATGACAAAGGTTTAGGGCAGAGCGGAGCCCGTGGTGGAGAATGGGTGACGCAAGGACGAGCCTGTGCTCAGGTTCAAGCTTGCTTCCCGCACCCTGGATCTGCCCAGGAAAAGAATTGCCTCTCTTTTTGCTGCATTTTAACTCCTTCTTTGCCCCCAGCAATGCTGGGGAGTTTCTGGCCTGAGCAGGAGATGTGGGGCATCCTGGGGACAACCTCAGTGGGGATTGTCACTTCTGCCTGCACACCCCTGGGTGCTTGGACAGGGCTGCTGCCTCCCGGAGTGGCTTCAGCTGGGAGGGG
>NW_010130303.1:2796-6299 GCF_000699245.1 Pterocles gutturalis
GCCCGTCTCTGCTCCACCGGGCAGCCTGACCTTGAAAGGGGTATGCGAGGCTGGTGGAGGGTGACACTGGCTACCCGCAGGAGCAGCCCTGGGAGACGGTGCAGGGGAAACGTCTTCCACCTCATCCTGTCACCTCTGGCGTGCTGGTTATGGGATGCTGTAGCCCCGAGGAGGGTGGCAGCAGGTCCTGTAGCTCCCAGGACAAGAGGGACATTCCAGGAGCCGGCTGTGGGGCACATTTCTTGTTTGTGGATCATTCCAGGGGCTCGGGACATGCTGCCTGTGTGAGATGAGTCTTTAAATGACTCCTGCTTGTTAGCTGGAGATACTAAAACTAATGAGGTGTGAGTGTGTTTTTCCTTAGCGGTTTTTTTTGGAAACCCTGCTTTGTTTTTCGGCTGAGGTCACGAAGTCACCGAGCAAACCGGCTGCAGATGAAATTCTTGAGGCCGGAGAACATGCATAAATAGAAGTTTCCTGCTTCGAGAGCTCAAACATTTCCTCCCGGTGTTTAGCTCTGCAGAGCTGGGGCCAAAGCAAACCGTTGTGCCTGGCTGGCTCCTCGCTGCCACTCAGGCAGTGAACCTGCCCTGGGCAGAGCCAAAGCCACTCTGTCTTGCCAGGTGTGTGCCCGGAGCCCGGCTGAGACCAAGGAGACTCATGACATGCCTGAGACTGTCCCCCACCCACAGCATCCTACCCAAAGGTCCTCTGGGACCCTGCAGTGCCTGTGGCGGCTGGTCCCAGCTGTGCTGGGCTTGTGAGAGCTGGGTTTTGCTCGTGTCTGTAGTGGGGGGATGGTAGTGCCATTGGGGTGTTTGGGACCACCAGGATGCTCAGTGGGTGGGATTTGGAGACCGCAAGATTTTGGGGATGTTATGGTGTGCAGTGCAGCATAGTGGGGGTGGGATGTTCTGGCAGCACCATCACACCCGGCTCTAGCAGGATCCCTGTGCTGTCTGTGGGCTCGGTCAGGGCAATAACTCGCATTTCCTCTTTTGTTCTTTAGGATACCACAAAATCCCCCAGGGGTGGGCAGTCACGCTGCAAAACGTCCAGGTAGATGCCTCAGTTTCCCCTTCTGGTGACCGTCTCTGCCCTGCCTGAACCTCCCCCCACCAACACTTTGCTTCTCCAGATGTCGTACAGCTGGGATATGCTCCCTGTGGTGAAGACATGGGGGTTATGACCCACCATCCCCAACTTCGGGACCCCAAGAGACCTCAGTGGGGCTGGGAGCAGGGGAAAGGCTGCAGGCAGCCCTGCTGCTGTGTCCCCATGTGTCCCAGCCTGTCTTCTTTAACCCCAGGGGCCGTGCAGGGTGGAGAAGGGTCACAGCTTCCCCTCCCCATGCTGTGTCCTGATGGTGGTCCTCTCCCTTGCCCAGGAGCATGAGCCTGATGGCGGCCATGGAGAGCAGCTGTGAGTTGGACCTGGTGTACATCACGGAGCGGATCATCGCTGTCTCCTACCCCAGTGCAGCCGAGGAGCAGAGCTTCTGCAGCAATCTCCGCGAGGTGGCCCACATGCTGAAGTCCAAGCATGGGAACAACTATGTGGTGAGGGATGGATCTCTTCCAGGCTGGGGAAGGGGCTGGGCTGCTCAGGTCCTGGCGATGGGGTGCTGCAGGGGATGGGTGCTGCATCCTTGGCTCTGGCTGGGCTTGACTGGTGAGGGGGGGGGACACAGTCTTTGCATCAAGGTGGATGGATTTTTTTCCTGCCTTGAAGCTTTCCAGTCCCTTTTGGACCCGTGGGAGTTCTTGGCCATTGTGTTGCCCTTTGGCAAGGTGTTACTTGGGTTAGTGTGTTTGGGAAAGCTTCTTGGGGTGGGGGGGAGGAGAGGTTGGGGAAGCTTTGAAGTGAGGATGAGGTTGGGGGCTGGCAGCAAGGGAGGAAGGTGTCCCTTCACTCTGTCTTTCCTCTTCCCAAAGCTTTTCAACCTCTCTGAGCGGAGACATGACATCAACAAACTTCACCCCAAGGTGGGTTGCAGCTGTGGGGAGCAAAGGGGCTCGGGTCAAGGCTGCCTATGGGACCAGCTCCTCGCTGCAAGCTGTTTCGGGGAGGAACAGCCCCCCTTCCTATGCCACAGAGCTGGTGGAGGAGCAGGGGAGGGAAAACACTGGGACTTCCCTATGAGTTTGTGAGGTCTCAGCTTAACCCTGCCCCCTTCACCCGCCCAAACCTAGCTGTTGGGGCCTTTTGGAGACCTCTGTAAGGCATCGTTCCCATCCCTGTGAGCAACAGGGAGCCCTGGGCAGCTGAGCTGACTGACACAGAAGGGGGCTGAAATCTGGAACTCTAATGACCTCCGCAGGGCAGAGGTCTGGACAGTGGGGTGCAGGTTTGGGGGAAAGGCTGGCAAGGACACATCAGGGCAATGCTGTGGTGTCCCCCTGGGTACGTACCCTGGGCTTTGCATGCTGGCAGGCTGGGGACTGTGGAGGGGACAGAGCCGAGCGTGGATGTGACCCTTGGCTGTCGCCCCCACTACCCAGGTGCTGGATTTTGGGTGGCCTGACTTGCACACCCCGGCACTGGAGAAGATCTGCAGCATTTGCAAAGCCATGGACACGTGGCTCAACGCGGCAGGGCACAACGTGGTGGTGCTGCACAACAAGGTGGGCCACAGTGGTGAGGAGGTGGGGGGGCTTGCAGGGAAGGGGCTGAGTAGCCTCAGAGGCTGAGGGGTGCAGGCAACGTGGTGGTTTGTGGCTTGGGGTGTGTGTAGGTGTCAGCATACGTGTGCACTGGTGTGTGTCTATAAGGGCTGGGGTGTGCGTGTGGGTCAGTGCATGTGTGGAGGGATCGGCATGGGGTGGCCGTGCCTGGGTGCTCGCAGGCACCCCTGCCCCCGTGACACCCCTTCTGCCGTGTGCCTGCAGGGGAATCGTGGCCGGCTGGGGGTGGTGGTGGCTGCCTACATGCATTACAGCAACATCTCGGCCAGGTGAGAGAGGCACGTGGTCCCAGGGTGGCCCTGGGGCCCACTGCTGACCCCCATCCCGGTGGTGCTGGGGTGCTGGTGCTGATGCCTTCCTTCAACCTCATCTGCCCTTTCGTCCCCACAGTGCTGACCAGGCTCTGGACAGGTTTGCTATGAAGCGCTTCTATGAGGACAAGATCGTGCCAGTGGGACAGCCATCCCAGAAAAGGTGGGTCCTGACGTGCATTTTATCCCTGTGGGCAGGGTGGTTGGGTGCAGGGGGGCAAGGTGGGTGCTCTGCCCTGGGTCCTGCCCCTGAGCTGCCTGTCCTCGCTCTAGGTACATCCATTACTTCAGTGGGCTACTGTCTGGCAGCATCAAGATGAACAACAAGCCCCTCTTCCTGCACCACGTCATCATGCATGGAATCCCCAACTTCGAGTCAAAAGGCGGTAGGTATTGCTCACGCCTCCCCCAGTCTGCCCCCCTTGCACACAGCACCACACCATGCTGCCTGGCTGGGCTTGCTGTCTGTGGGGGATGTTTTCCACAATTTCCTTGGCAATTTGAATTT
>NW_010130303.1:6385-11133 GCF_000699245.1 Pterocles gutturalis
TAGCAGGGTGATACCCTCTTCTTGCAGAGATGCCCGTGGGGGGTGCCCCCCTGTGCAGGGCTCCCAGGGCTGGACACTAACCCAAACGGCGGGGTGACAAGGCTTTTGCGATAGCTTTTGGGAGGATGGCATCAGATTGGGGTTGGGGTTTGGGATGCAGTATCAGCCTGGGGCTGGTACCCAGAAGCGGTCCCTTGCTCAGAGACCGTCATCCCCATCATCCTACTTCCATCCCCAGCCCGGAGATTGCCCCAGGTCCTGCAGGATCCAAACTGGGCTATAGGGGCTTTCCCCCTTTTCCTACCCCATCTGGAGCATCCTTTCTGCCCGTTCCAGATGTTGCCCATGGCCGGTGTGGGCCGGCTGGGGTGGGGAGTGGCTGTTTGCCTTGGCTCCCTCCCTGTTTGGATTTCTCCCCCATGACTAATCCCTGCCCTGGCCCCTCCACCCTGCCACCTAACAGCAGCGTGACTTCTCTCCCCGCCTTGATGTCTTCCAGGTTGTCGGCCCTTCCTGAAAATCTACCAGGCCATGCAGCCCGTCTACACTTCGGGGATCTAGTAACTATCTCCTCACTGTGGGGCTTCCCTCCTCCCCAGCATGGGGGGCTTGGCAAGTGGGGGGGAATGGAGAGGGTCAAGGCCAAGACCCCAGCAGTCCTGGTGCCTTGTGCTTAGTCTGTCTGGGGTCCAGGGAACGGAAAAAAAAAGAGGCTTCCTTTTTCTTGGAGGTGGTAGCTGGCTTTACTGGGTCATACCGGGCCCTTCTGGGTAGGTTGTAGTGACTCTGCATATCAGCAGAGGGAGCCCGGGGCTGTGCAGGGCCTGGGGCTGGCTGTCCCCAGAGGGCACGGGGACAGGGTTGGGGACATCTCTCCCTCCCTGGGGGATGGAGGTTTTTCTCCTCTCCCTGCCCAAAGAGCTGCTCCTCCTACCCGGAATCATCCTAAAAACCCTCTTTCTCTCCCTAGCAAAGAGTTTCCCGCCATTTTAACCTCCCCGTGATTTACCCCGACACCATTTTCCAACGCTCCTCCCAGAGCAGGCACTGACAAAGGAAAAGCAGGAGCAGATTTCTCCAGCCACCCTGATGCTCTGCCAGGGCCACATCCCAGCCTGGGACCCCTGTCTCCTGGCCCCCATGGAGGGAGCCCAGCCCCTCACCTCGGGGGTATTCCCAGCTTACCCCCCTGAACTGGGATCTCCCTTCCCCACAGCCGGGCATCCCCATTAGCCGAGATTTACTGCCATCCCAGCCTCCCGCCTTTCAGCTTTTAATAGACTGTTTATGGGATGCCGGTAATAAACTCCAGGTTTATCTTGCCTGTGAAATCCAACTCCCTTCTTCCCTCATCCCCCGCTGCCGACGCCACCGCCCGGCGTCACCCTCTTGGGGAGGGGAGGGCTTCTGGCAGGGAAACTGAGGCAGGGAGGAGAGCCTTCCCTGAGAGCTCTCCCTCCACATCCCATCCTCCACTCGGCCCACAGGAGCAGGGCGGATGGCTGATAGCCATGGTTTGACCCCAGTCAAATCCTCCCACCCAGGAATTTTAGCATCCTCATTGAGCTGTGCCTCTGTTTCTCTCTCCTGTCCTCTTCTACCTGGGAATGGGTGCCGGAACCCTCCTCTGTCACTGGGAGAGCCAGCTCTGTGCTTTGCATCTTTCCTGACTGGGCTAGGGTGGAAGGGGCTGGTGGAGGCGGCGCTCGGGGCTGCTCTGCACTGCAGCTCACATCCTCCCACCGTCTTCTTCCTTCAGCAACGTGCAAGGAGACAGCCAGACAGGCATCTGCATCACCATCGAGCCTGGCTTGCTCCTCAAGGGCGATATCTTGGTAAGGAGCCTTGGCTCAGCCCCCTGCATGGGAAGCAGCTGGGGGACGGGTGGTCCTCGTGCCTCAGGACCCCTGTTGCCCCTTGCCCAGCCTTGGGGGGTTCTGATGGCCCATCCCTGCTCCTCTCCATAGCTCAAGTGTTACCACAAGAAGTTTCGCAGCCCGACCCGTGATGTGATTTTCCGTGTGCAGTTCCACACGTGTGCCGTGCACGATCTCGATGTCGTCTTTGGCAAGGAGGACCTGGACGAGGCCTTCAGGGGTAACGGCCTTGGCACCTCCTCACCCCAAACCCCCTCCTCCTCCCACCCCTCTGACACTGCTCCCATCGCTGGGATGTCTGAGCACCCACCCCAAATCTGCCCCTGACAGGGTAAGGCTCTGTCCATGGGGTTGGTTGGTTGGTTGGGGGGCTGAGATGTGCTGCCCCATCCCAGGATGCCCTCTGCCAGCTCCTGGCCTTGAGCTGTCTGGGGTGGGTGCACTGCAGTCTGGGTGTGTTTGGGGTGGCCTTCCAGGTGCCGTTGAAGGGATGGATGGAGATGATCCCTTTGCTCTGCTCTCTCCCTGCCAGATGACCGTTTTCCTGAGTACGGGAAGGTGGAGTTTGTGTTCTCCTATGGCCCCGAGAAGATCCAAGGTACGGCTGGCTTGCTGCTGCGGGATTCGGAGCTGGATGCTGGCTCTTCTCCTGGCTCCCTGGCTGCCTCCTTCACCCGCCCCCTGCCCCCCCCCATGCCGTTTGCAGTTGCTCCATCACCAGGGTGGTGTGGGGAGTGCAGGCAGAGACACTGATTTAAGAGCACCTGTGGGTGCCCCATCACCCTCCCTCTCTCCCTGGGGGTTTGCTTTCTGTGGCACTTTCTGGTGTGGGAGAGAGGAAGGGCACACCTGGGAACGGAGGACCCCCCACCCCAGAAAGTCCAGCCCTAGGCATGCTTGCTGTCTGTCCGTTGGCCTGTCCCTAGGCAATCCCAAAAGCCCCGGCCAGCCCTGTATACCTTGTTTGAGGGACTTGATGTATATCCTGTGCCCATCCAGCTCTCTCGGTGCCCCCGTTCCTACGTGACTCTCCTGCCCTGGGACTCTTGCCCTTTTTCCCTTGCTGACACCTTGTCTCCATCTCCTCCCCTGTCCCACCCATGCTGGCTCCATCCTCACTCTGACTGAGCATCCTGCCTCTTCCCAGGCATGGAACACCTGGAGAACGGGCCCAGCGTCTCTGTGGACTACAACACATCCGACCCACTCATCCGGTGGGACTCCTACGAGAACTTCAACACCCAGCGCGAGGATGGCACAGAGGGCACCTGGGCTGAGCCGCCCCTGCCCGGCAAGCACCTGGAGAAAGGTTAGGGCTCACAGGATGGTCGGTGGCCCAGGTGTCCCCATGGGAATCCCCCCATGCCAGGGAAGGGGACACTGGCGGGCAGCAGAGCTGGGGGCAGGTGGCTGCTGCTAGGAGCATGGCCATGGAATGGGAGGAGATCTCATGGACTTTCTTTCCCATCATAGTGTCAGGGACCTCAGATTCTTTTTTCAGCGCTTTTGCTTTCAAAGCTGAGTTTGCACGGAGCAAGGTCCAGCCCTCATTCATGCCCCAGAGCTTTGGGAAACCCAAACCCCAAGTCTATTAGGAATGGGATTAATTGGGGAGGGGACCATTAGGTCTCCCAGCTCCTTTCTTGTGACACAAGTGTGGCGGGATGCAGCCGTGCCTCAGTTTCTCCTGGGAGAGGCGGATGCCTCACTGGCCCTGGAGGGTCCACACCCTGGCTTGGAGCTGGGAAAAGCCCCTTGAGCCCCAGTTTGGATGCAGTGAGTTGTCTGCCCTTGTCCGCTTGGCAGGAGCAGGCAGGACTCGTATGTCAAAGGGTGGTGGGCGCCTGTCCTGGCAAGCAGAGCCACCTGTGGCCAAGCAGATGCCTGAGCTTTCCTGGCCCGGTCCAGACAGGCATCCCCAGAGTGGGGACAGCTGCAGTCCCCGATGTCTGTGAAGGTCACCAGCTGCTCTGAGTGGGAACTGTGAGTGGGTGGGCTCGCTGGGGATGATGGGGGCTCTGGGTGCCCAGGGCAGGCGAGAAGGTCTCTGCCTGCAGTGGGGACGTGTGGCTGGACCTGGGGCAGCTGTGTGGAGCTGGCACGGATGCCTGCCTTGGCACAGGGCTGTAAACAAGCAACTCGTGATGTGCGGGCTCAGCTATGTGGCAGGGAGCTCTGGGTCTGGCCCCGAGGGGAGGGGACGTGTCCCCACTGTGAGCTCAGACCATGGCTCTGCCCCTGCCCCAAGCAGGCAGGAGGGGGCTGACAGCATGTGTGTTGCCCTCTGGCCCCTGGGACAGAGCGACAGCACTCCCAGCCCCTTGCAGGGCTGTGGAGGTACCCCAGGGCTCCTCTCCGTCCCCTCCTGGGGGTCTTGGCAAGTGTCCGGGCTGCAGAGGTCCCTCCATGTGCCATCTGGGCTGTCTTCCCTGCTGGGAGGGTTGGCGATGGGGAACAAGGGCACCTTGGATTTGCAAACACTGCCTCTGTTTTGGGGATGAGCTGGACTGCCAGAGAGCGAAACCACAGGCAGGAGGCTGCCATCTGACCTGTGCCAGTGCAGGCAGCTGCGAGACAGCCCATCTAGAGAGGGTCTCCCTTTGGCTGCCCCATGGGGCAATTTGAACAGTGGCAGGGAGAGCCACCATGGGCTCGGGGTCTCCCATCTTCCTCCTTCTCTGTCGGCACTTTCCCTCTTCTCCAGCTTGTCCCAGGCCGGGATGGGGACCCTGGTGCCCGGCTGTGCGAGGGGGGTCCCTGTTTATGGTTGTTCTCGCCTTATTTGGTCAGGGAATTGCACGCCACATTTTTGGCACCACCAGGCGCGAGCGAGCGGCGGTCGGGGGCGGAGGAGGGTGAGGCTGGCACGGG
>NW_010130303.1:11174-12917 GCF_000699245.1 Pterocles gutturalis
CCTGTCCCCGCTGCTCGACGAAAGCTCCCCACAGACTGGCACCGCAACTCAGGTCAACGGGATCGGGATCGCCTGCCAACTGGTGGGTCCCCCCCGCGCCGACGGCTGCAGCCATTGTGGGAGGAGGTGGATGCCCTTTTTCTGTTGGTTTTGGCTCAGCGTGGGGCACCCATGAGGGCTGGGGGGATGCCTGACAGGGTGGGGGTGACCCTGTGGGACCCTGAAGCTGGAGGGGCAGGTGGATGGCTGGGGATGGTGCCTGTCCTGGTGTTGCCCTCGCCTCTGCTGTGCTTGTCTGGGGGGGCTTGGGGAAGGGGAAACTGAGTCACAGCAGGGTCACCGGCTCACCCAGGGTAGGGGGCACGAGAGGGTGATCTGAACCCCCATGTCCTGCTCTCTGGACAAGGGGACCTGGCTGGGTCCAGGAGACGAGGGCTGTCTACTACCCCCACAGCACAGCTGGTCCTGTTGGTATCACCCTACTGCCTTACCCCAGGAAGGATCCCTGTTGCCCGCTGGGCTCAGGCTGCCCTGTGATCCTGAGTGAGAGAGGGGTGAGTTGTGATATCCCCACAGCCCCGTCCCACTGCCCATCACCGCTCCCTGTGCAGTATGGGGGAGGCAAGTGGCTTTGCCTGCCCTCCTACCTTCTCCCCAAAGGGGCTTTGGGGTGTGTGCTGGCTGTGTGGCAGGTTCCTGCTGCGGTCCCTGGAGCCATCATTTGGCTGAGAGGGTGTTTGGTGGCTGAAGGGTGGTGATGGAGCACTTCCTCCTGTGGCTGTTTTTGGGGTTCAGATAACCCCCGTCCAGGTAGGATGAAGGATGCTTTACCAGCACTGTGTTGCCTCTCCTCGGGGAGCCAGGCTGGCCTCAGGGAAGCAGAAGACCTGCAGTTGGATGCGGCACTTCTGGGTTTGCAGCTGGTTGGAGGATCGCCACAGAGAAATTTTTGGGGTACAGCAGACACAGGTGGGCAACGCTGGATGGGGAACATCTGTGGCCTGGTTTGGTTTTGCTGAGAAAATGAATGCTGATGGGAGAACAAGGTGCTGGGGCTGGCACGGAGCTGGTGGAGGGGTTGTCCCCAGGGTCTGGATGTGTGACCGTGGTGGGGGGATGCTGGGCTCTGCCATCCTGGAGCAGTGTAAGACAATGTGAAAGGGCTGTGTTTCCCCCTGACCCAGAAGCTCCCCGTAATGTCTGTCCCTTGGACCCACCCTGGCTCCTCCTGCCGCACCCAGTATCCGTCCACCTTCCCATCTCCCACCTCTGTACCATCCCTGTCCCCACTCTGGGTTGGCCCTGCCCACTCCCTACTGGGGCTGGAAGTGGGGTGGCCGGGGCTGGCCAAATCCAACATCTGCAGGAGAGTTGTTAAATCCCCACCTGAGTCATGGTTCTGGCACAGGGCTCCCCTGCAGCTCAGCCTTGTGCAGGGCAGGGCTGGCCAGGGTGGGGAGCGGAATAAGCATCCCACCCCTCCAGGGATGAGAGGTCACAGCAGAGCCTGAAGCCTGTGTGGCAAAGGTTGGGGGGTCCCAGAACCCCCCAAATTGATCTGGATGCTGATCCCGCACCTGTGGGGCAGCAAGCCCTTAGATGGGGTCGCTGTCATCTGTTGGTCCCCCAGGAGGGTGAGCATCTTGTGGGGTACATCTTCCCTAGTGGTATCAAATCCTGCCCCACTTATCTGGGGCTGAGGCTGCCCAGGAGGGCCAGCCAGGCTGTGCAGAGGCAGAGAGC
>NW_010130303.1:12998-14870 GCF_000699245.1 Pterocles gutturalis
TGCCTGTGCCCGGGCTGGGCGGGGGGGGGAGCCCCTGGCTCTCCTCTTGCCTTGCCAGCTGACTAAAGCCTGAGGAATCCACTTCCCCCTCCCCATCCCGCCCCTCTCCGCTGCTCTCCGCTCTGGCTGCTACAAGGTAAGGGCTTGGTGGGGTGGGTGTTTTGGGGGACAGCAGCGACCTGGCTGGGCTGGATGGGGAACCACGGGGAGTGTCTCCCCCTTGCTTCTGTTTTTCCCCGTGGGAGAAATGCTGGAGCATCCATGGGCTTGGCTAGACATTTCGGCTGGGGGGGGTCTGCTCCCCAGGGAGGGGCCGTGACTTGGTATTTGGGGGTGTGATGGGGTTTGGTCGTGCTGGGACTGGGAAGCAGGAAGGGCTGGGATGCAGGGAGAGGAGGACAGGCTGGTGGAAGCTCATCCTCTTCTTTTCTCTTTAAACTGTCCTTGAAGTCAAAACTTGCTGGAGCTTGTGTGCGTGGGGCTGGGGCTGTTGCTGGGCAGGCGGACTGGAGCAGGGAGCTCTTGACCTGCCCTCCCACAGGCTGCCGGTAGCTGCGCAACCAGGGCAAAAAATAAGAAGTCAGAGAAGCAAGCAAACCTCCGAGGTTTTGGGAGGATGCTGACTTGGCGTGTGCCACTGTTTGGGAGCAAATGGGGCTGTGAGTCAGGGGGCTGGCTGGAAACACTGCTCTCATCCCCCTGCCATCATCCGCAGGGGTGTGGGAAACCCACGATGTGGGGGATTAGAGTGGGGGCCTTGTGTTTTGCTGAGTGTGTTGGATCAATTGAGGAGTGGAGGCTTGAGCACAGGTTCAAGCAGGGGCCTGGACATGGGGAAAAGACCAGTGAGTTGTCAGCACCATCCCAGCACAGAGTTTGCCTGGGATGGAGCAGCATGGTTGCAGGCGGCTCCAGGGTGGATGGGATCTGTTCTGTGCCTCCTACCACGGGACAGGGTGGCACGTGCCATCTCAAAACCAGTGCTGGCACGTCCACGCCATGCCACGGCGCTGGTGGTGCAGAGAATGGGGGTTGTGAAAATGGGTCGGGTTTGGCAGAGAGCACAGTCAGTGGCTTGGCTGGGGCAGGTTTCCACTCTTATTTCTGCTGGGTATTTATTTAAGATGGAAAAACTCGAGCCTCCAGCAAGACATTGGGGTTTGCAGTCCCAGCTGTGTTACAGGATCACGTGTGGCCCGAAAGGACATCCCCACCCCAAATGTGTCACTGCTTTTTGGGGACAGGTGTGATGTGTGTGCAGGCAGGAGCCAGGCAGGGCTGGGGGGGGTCTCTTAACTGGAGGGCTGTCATCCAGCGGGGTGGCTCAGCACCCAGTGCGGGCAGGGGGGACGCAGGCTGTCCAGCTGTCTGTCTGTCGTGCCTAGGAAATAGTTAACGCGGCACAGCCCTGCCTGTGGAGGAAGTAGTTAATATTCATAGCTAGGAGCTGTCTGTCTGGCTGTCCTCTCTCCACAGCTCTCACCCTCCCCGCACCTCACTGGGGTTAACCCGGGCTGGGGCTGGGGCTTGGGCGGCCCCCAGCTGCCTTCCCACCACCGCTCCCCTTCCCCTCCCACTGTCCCCGTGTGGTCTGGGGCGGAGGGGAGCACAACGGCACTCGCCTCCAGCCCATCTCCTGCCTCGCAGCCGTCTCCTCCATCCATCCTCCCCTCCCTCTGGCACCTGGTGTCCTGGGGGTACCCTGTATCCCAGACTGTCTGGCACCCCACTGCTGTCGGGGTCCCCCTCTCACTGGTCCCGCGGGACACGGTGCTGGGGGGGGGATAGCTCTCTCTGCCGACGAAAAGCAAAGCCAAAGGGACAATCGCCAACCAAAGCCAGCCCCAGGCTGTCGGCTCCTGTCCTGGACGG
>NW_010130303.1:14935-15175 GCF_000699245.1 Pterocles gutturalis
AAGCTCTGGTGCTACAAGGGGTGAAGGAAAGGGATTTTGCTGCCCGCTCCTTCTCTTCGCCTGGGACTTTTTCTTCCCCATCCCCTTTGGTAAGTCCTGACTTTGCTTTTCTTTGAGCTGGATGGGACAGGGGAAAGGGCTGGGGATGGGTGGGTGATTCATGGCCATTATGACCCACGGCTCAGGGGCTGGGGTTACTTCTTGCCATCATGTCTGGGCATAGGATGAAACCAGAGCTGA